>NW_022156718.1:642538-698639 GCF_004355905.1 Pyricularia grisea
TTTTTTTTATTTCTTTGTTACCACTCCTGAGACGAGACTTACCCTCGCCAGAAGTGAAGAAATTCTCAGAGAAACAACCTTTAAAACCAACTAAGATTGATGATTGATGCGCGTAAACCAAAATACATAGGGCTCTGTTCTTCCATCCTTGTCTCTTCGCCCTGTCGTGCATCGCCGTCAAGACAGCAATCTTTCTTAGCCCCAACAACCTCAAACGAGCCCCGCAACTTCTTTTAGAGCCGGCGACGCCCGACCTTCGCCTTGTCCCGGCAGCCCGGAACCACTTTGATTATCTCCGTCCGGGAGTGCAAATCAGGAAAGAAACAAACAAAAAAAAAAGCCAGCAAGGGTATCATGTACAGTAGTCATGTCAACACCTACTTGCCTGCCGCAGAACAAGATTCAGTTATCAACAGCTCAATCAATACCCATTGAAACTCTCAGCGTTTGTCAATCGCTGACATCATTTCCCTCCATCTTCTTTCTTTTTATATCCTCTGCTCTCTTCCTCTCGTGTGTCTCACTGTTTGACATGGTGCCGTTCCGGAAAGACCCCCATACTGACGAGGCCCATTTTCACCACTGTTGTTTCGTCATGAGGCTTTGCTTTCAGACCTCGAATGATTTACACCTGCGCAATGCCAAATTGGTCTAGCAGAGGTGGATCAAAAGACCACACACAAATACCATCATCCATTCAACACGATGCCTGTCGTCGCTGGGTTGTGCTGAGGCAATCCAGAGGGGGGTAAGACTGAATCTGAAGCGGCCATCGTCATCCTCGCGCTCCGCTGCTTCTCACTGCCGAAGTGACATTTCAGCTTGTCCACACTTGCGTCGTCGTAAACTTTTTTGAGTTTTGTTGTTGTGGATACTAAGGTATGAAAGTGGGAAATTAAAGGGTCAGTGTCATTAGAGCTCATCTATAATGGAGAGGTCTCAATTGAATATCTCACTCCCATAAAGCTTACTATTCGCCAAGCTTATCTTTGGCCATGAGCCTAAATTACTTTCCGTCTTCATACGCCACAACGTGTCGTAACCCCTGCCATGCCTGAGCAGTCCGAGCCGCTACCCAACAATACGGCCTTTTCCTTTTGCCGATGTCAAAGACCGTCAGACAATACAGTCAAGACAGTAAAGGTTAGGGGTGAACAAAAGAGGCAGAGTGCTTGTTTCAATTCAAGCATCCCAAATTTGGCAAGGCATCATTTGAGCCTTCAACCAAAGACTCGGGGGCTGTACTATAACGTACGTCAACTCCCCCGCAAAACATTCAGGGTCTCCATTATCCCATCGCACGCGCACGGCCTTCCCCTCAGGGACGACAAAGATGGATCCTACCAATCTTTGAGGAATGAGGCGCTACCCCATATTTATCCACAGCGATAAACCTATCCCCATCCTAGCGTATTCATAAGGTGAATAGGCTTTCTTTTTTATTTCTTTTTCCCCACTACCCGCAAACCCCGACCGCCCCCCCTATTTCGCAGCTACAAATATCTCTCAGCTGAGATATTTGGCTAGCTCCGCCTTGCTAGCGTCCTCCAGTCGCTCCTGGACAAAGGTTGCAAGTTTTCCACCGGTACGCTGGTTGGCCGACTTCATGTACTCGCTCACCCAGGTTTGCACATTGGTAATCTCGGGGAAGTCGTCACGAGGACCCCGTTTGCACGTGTTAAGTGGCGTGTAGCCGACACCGAACCCGATGTCATCTACATCAGCTTCAGTGATGAACTCGTCGCCTGCTCCGGTTGTTACCTTGGGTGGGTTGCTGAGAAGTTCCAGCAGGTGGTTGCAGGTAAAACCCCAGCCCTTCGCGTACGTCTGAGCAAAGGCGGTCGAGTCACAAAGCGTCTTGGTGTATGAAATGACGCCAAGCTTGCGGTCTACTGGCCGTGCGAAGCCAGCGGTGACCGGGAGAACATAATTCAGGTAGAGGGGCACGAAAACCTTGGCTTGCAAAGCCTCGGCGTGCTTAATGAAGTAATCTGCACCGAAGCCAGCCTCAACTCCCCGTGCAGAGACGAGGTGGTAGAATCGAACAAACCGTTGCTTGAAAGAGTCGGGCACTTCCGTCTCGAACTTCTTGAATAACAACGACTGTATAGTTCCGAAGTACTGGTCCAACGCAGAACTATATATGTGATTCGTTAGTAATCCGATCAAGTCCACGCAGGTAGGGCGGGGAACCCTTAGCCGCATGTTGCCATGGTGGAAACAAGTAGCATCACTTACGCAGGGAAAGAGCCCACAATCGCCTCCAAGATGTCAAAAGCATTCGGCTCGGTCTTTTTGGACCCGAGTAACCGCTGGAAAATGCCCAGGATCGCCTCAAGATGTCCTTCGGCGACAATTCCTTCTGCGACCTTGGGCACGATCGCTGAGAGAAACCGGGCACATCCAGGCACATTGCCCCGAGTTTCCCAGACGGTGTGAGAAAGCACGGGCTTCAGAAGGTTCAAGAAGTTATTTGGCGCTGCAGTGTTTGGTGAGGATTCAAGAAGCGCAGCGAACAGCTGGAAGACATAAGGAACAAACTCTGGTAACCAAGTTAGCATGTATGTTTAGCTCTTATTTATAAAGGACCGAGAAATCAACGCATACCTGTGACGTCCTCATTGAGGATTGACGAGAGCGGCTCCCAGAGCTTCGCCTCCAACTTGCTAGCATCGGTGGCAGCGCAGTAGCGAATCAGGGCGCCGACGGCCTCAAAGTGATAGTAGTAGAATCGCGGGTTGCTTGGGTTTTGCTTAATCACATTTGTGATGGCGATGAGGCGATCGAGCACACTGTCCAACAGCGGGACTGCCCCGTCCTTGATGACAATGAGAACCCGCATAATGCACCTCATCAAAAACTCGTTCTCCTGCATCTTGGCAGGTGACCTATCCTTCTCAACCAAGTTGAAAAGATGCTCCAGCAAGTCTTTGGCAAGGGGTTCAATGTCGGCTCTTGTAAAAAGGTGCTCCCCTTGCTCGTTGGTAAGAAATAGCACACGCTCGACGGTGATAACAGCGTACGTGTATACGACATAGTTCGACGAGGCCATGTTGACGATGAGCGGTTGAATGGCTCCACTCCATTGCTCTTTCGTAAGTTGGCTACGGAAGTTGTGCAGGTACTTGATGGCATTGACCTTCGAAATAGGCTCAACCCCTTCGTCCTTGATCAGATCTCCAGCAATATGCTGTTGGAAGAAATCGACCACATTGACGTGAGGGTTCACGGTCTGAACTCCCCTCGCTGCCGTCACAGCACCCTTGGCAGCAATCGAAAGGTATAGGTAGACTGCAGTGTCCTTGGACTTCCAGTCGGCCTGACCGAGGTAGTGGTTGATGTATTGCCCCACGACTTCGGTAACAAGCTTGTCATCGTTCTCCTGCAGCCTCCTCAAGAAGTCTGTTGCCGCCCTCCTCCTCGAGTCAGAGTCTGAGCCTTCCAGATCACGCCGAATGAACTCAATCGGCTCGTCCTCGAACAGCTCGATGTCGGACTCGCGTAAGCTGATATTTGGCAGCACCACCTTCTCGACGATCTCCTTTATCACAGCTTCGCTGTTGAAGTGAGGCGCATGACGCGGGTTACCTGCCACAGTGGTGAGGAACTGTAGGGCTTTGCTGACGAGTCCGTCGTATCTCTTCTCCATGCCAATCGACGAGAGTAAGTGCCACACAGCCGGGATAAACTCCTGGGCCGTGTTACCAAAATCGTCATCGAACTTGGAGAAATACAGAGTCAAGACGGAGCAGATATCTGACTTGACCAGCTCGATGACAGTCTCCTCTTCGTCGTCGCCATCCAGGAGGGGGTTGGTGTAGGACAAATATGTTTGCAGAAGTGTGCACAGGCTGGCAATGTTGGACTCGATTATAGGAGGAAGATCTTGGCATGAAAGGTCGAACAGGATCTTGACAAGAAGATCCATAGTCTGAAGCCAGCCCTTGAGTTGTGCTGCGTCTCCTTTGGCCGCCTCAATGCGTTGGTGTGTGCTATCGAGAAGCTTCAAGAACGGCTCGCCGAAGTGCAACAGGACATGGTTGATCTCGGTATAAAGCTCGTTGGATGAAAACAAGGGCCTCCACCTAACGAAGATCGAGTGGGCGACCTCAAGAACGCCATTTGTAATCTTGAAATCAGACGTCGACAATCGGCTAACAAGATCCTGGAATACGCCCATCCATGTCAGTTTGCCAGCCAAAGAGAAGGAGACAGAGAAAATATTATAATCTCAAGGCAGAATCATACCGGTATCAGTGTCTGCCAACGCTCCCAAAAGTCAGAGTCTGCGATAATGCTGATGGCATCGCCGAGCTGTGCTTGGATGTTTGGCGGAGATGAAATCATGAGTCCGACGAGCTCTTGCTTGAGTGTCGCGACCTCGTCCTCAGGCAACTTGTACTTGCCATCTTCGTCCTGTCGCACCGCTTGTGCTTAGCTCATGTCCAACTGACATAAAATCTGAGGCTAACGAGTGGTCTCTGGATTCCCTGTTAGACGTACCACATAATTGCTCCTGATAAAGTTCTTGAAACAGAGTGCGGCTGCCAAACGAGTCTTGGCAGGGAGTGCGTCCGAGTTGACGATCTGCAGAAGGGTCAAGGAGAACTGGGGCTTCTTTTCTTCTATCCTGAGAGCGGCTTCGGCTGAATGGTTGCAAAAAAGATATTAGCGCTGAATTCAGAGAGTTCTTGTGGTAATTTGAACGTGTGCGGCCCAAGCAGATACCTAACATGCACAAGTGTTGCGTTTGAGGCGTCTATGGCGGGGCAGCAAAGCTATGATAGCTAGCTTTGGGCGGTAGGCGATGGAGTGAAATACCTTTTTTGTGATGTTGGGGGTCGAGGGTCGCATCAAGGAGCTGAGCAACCTCGCCGATTACGACGGCCATCTTGCCAGGAGTTGATTTGTGACTAGTGGGAGCGGTGACGTTTACGTCGAGAAGACGCGTTGTGTGTAGTCGGTGTAAAAGTAAGAATGCCTCGTAAAATAGAATCTTGCGCCCAAGGTCCAGTATAACAAACAACTCCCGTTGGCTAGGCGGCGAAGCTCTAAAGGGTATGGACGAAGAATACTGGCGGGGCGCAGCGCAATCGATAACGATAACAAATCCGGAGGGGACCTTCCAGAAACATCTTATCGATAAAATTCCTTGAAGGATAAAAATCATCAAAAAAAAAACATTCAAAACCACCCCCATGCACTGCCGCTCGGATCGCACCACGTGCAAAGCTCCAGTACAGCTTTGCCCAGCTTGGCCCAATGGCGTAATTTAGGTCATAGTAGTTTTGCGGAGACCGTGGGCCAAGTTTCCGCTGACGGCAAAATTTGGGGACGAACCAGGATTATTTCGCGATTCGAAGTTTCATGGGGTCGTGTCAGTCGCTGGTGGTGTTCATGGCTCTTTAGCTCATTTCTCCCCCAGAAACAACGACAACGGACCAACGCGCGATCGATTCGACGAAAGGGCGCAGCAAAAGTGCGGAACTGTGCTGGTTTGCTGCGCGACCGCGACTTTACAATCACCATCTGTCACCACCGACCGGCTTCCAATACCTACCGTCAGCCTACTTTGGCTTCCTTCCCTCTGTCTATTTGTATGCAAGAACTAGCGTACCTGTAAGTTACGGTGCCATGCATACCTGACTGTATATGTCACCTCCTTGGCCCTTGCTCTAGTACTTTGTCTATCTAGGCCGTCTAGACTAGAACTGTCTAGTTTAGAATCAGTTCCTATTTTGGACGTGGCCCAAAGTCCTGGCTCGAGACCTTCTTGGTCTGGTCTAGGGATGGGGCATAGAACTTGCAGTCTTGTCACATATCAATATGTCAATTCTGTCAGCCGTGCCTACCTGCCCACCAACTTCATCTTGACTGCCTGCGAGCCATCCATCCATATTTGTTTACCCTTTTGAGTTTGCCCACCTGAATTCTTCTGTATTACGCAATATGCTAGCAGCCAACACCAACATCACCACTATACCGTTGCTTTCCATTTACCCCTGCCCCGCCTGCACATCTGTTAGAACGTTGTCCACGGCTGAGGCCTCCCAATAGTTCCTTCAAGAGTTTTCTTTGCATATTTGCTCCAGGCTTCGTACATACACTTGTGCTCATTTGCGGCCTCACCATCTCAAACCTCCTTCGTCTCTAATGGATTCCACGTTAACATGTTGCGGCGTATAGTTTCGCTAGGCCCCACGGCCTCAGAAAGCGACGAGCCTATGTCCCGATCGACTGAAGATGCCGCCCAGTCTCCAGACTCCGCCCGTACCACAGGCGGTCTTGCCAGTGTCTTCAAGAACCTCACCGGCGCTAGACTGACCAAGTCCCCTCCGCCCGTGCAGCCAATGCCGATATCTGCTGCTTCATCCACTGCGCAACTTACAAACGAAAGTGCCACTGTACAAGAAAGTACTGTAGTTGGGCAACCGGCGCATCGTCTCGACGCTCTCGAACATCTACGATCCGCATCGCTGAACGAAAGGATCGGAGCTGTCGCCTCATTGCGTATCGCCATCGCAACATGCTCCCTCACATCAGTACTCGACATATGGTACGCCGGAAAAGATCTTATAGAACCAGGGAAGCCGCATGCGGCACGTGTTGCAGGCTGGGAGTTGGTCACAGAATGTGTCAGGCATCATGAATGCACCGATCTCGAGAGGAGGGAGTACTTTCGAACCATATCCGCACCCGCCAATCCTGAAGACTTTCATCTTCAACTGGCCGCACTCGAGGATCTCACCAGACGTGGTCGAGATCTCGCCGGGTTTGAATATGATGTGGTACCGCTCCTTAGTACCTGGCTTCAGGAGAAGTTCCAGGCTGTTAAGGAGGCAAAAGAGGCCGTCAAAGAGGCCCGAAAAAATCCATCGCGAAGCACCAGCCGGGCGACTAAGGCCAAGGCCAATGTTTCCGGAGAGGAAAAGAACTTTTCTCGGCTTTTTGACTTTGTTCAAGAAGTGGTTAAATTCAATTTCAAAGTCACAAACGACCACTCGGCCGGTCGTTTAATCGAGTGTCTTCTTGACATTTGCATGGCTACTAATTCCGAGGACGACCTAAAGTCATGCATAAACGTCTTTAATGCTATAGTAACGTTTGGCATGATACCATCGGCTAACCTTGGTCGTTGTGTCAACGTTTTGAGCTCCATATACAGCATGGTTGCAAACCTCGCCAAGCCCGCCTGGCAGGTTTTGTCAAACATCTCCAAGTCACATCATGGGAACGCCATGGTCCAGATACTCCTCAATGTGCTACAGGCATACACAGCGGCTGGCAGAGCGGATTCGCAACAACGAGACCAGCGGGAAGTTCGTGGTGCCCTTGAAGTACTACAAAAACTCGTCTGGAAATCCTCGAGCAAAGGCTATCCTTCCGTTCCCTTGAGTCCTCTAATCGACGGGCTTGTAAATCTCGTCAACAACCAGGCTACGCCCAAGACATGCAGTGTTTTGCTCCAGCTGATCAACTCACTCTTCGACGACGGTGCCCAGAAAATTAATGCTGCCATCGAAGATGAGGACTGGGCTGTGATCCTGAACGTGGCTGCAGACTGCGCAAAACGATGCCGTGGCTTTCCCAAGCAAGACAGGTCCAGCGGTGGGGATGTGCCGGTTTCGGCGAGGTCTTTGTCCTCTCCCACGAGTAGTTTCGAACGGGAAGATCCAATTTTGGCCGAGATAGGGCGACTGGCGGCCAGACTTGAGCAGCTCTTGCTAGAATTCCAGTCCGATCTTGTGCAGAGGCAAGACTGCATTGTGTTCTTCACCAAGATTCATGAGCTCCTCCCGGACTCTGCTGCTGGCCTCGTACTCGACTATTTTGCCGAGTTCCATTGCTGTTTTCCATCCGACATTCAATGGGAGAACAATGTCAGTCTTGTGCTCGAGACCTTCTTTCGGGACAGGCGTCGGTCGATTTCGGTCAGGTCGAGGGCTTTCCGCATCATCACCGAAGTAATTGACATTCTGGAGATTATTGATGCCGAATCTGGTGGTTACACGGCACCAGGTCTCACCGAAAGTCTGCTTGATGGTATCGCAGAAGAGAGTGAGACACTCATACTCCAGAATATAGTCTCATTCGCAGTTTCTGTCAGTCAATCTGCCGATCAGGACCTGTTTGACCACATCATAGACAGCCTGCGGAGTGTGGTTGCAAACGACCGTTCAAGAGTACCTCATGTACTGGCACCAGTTATAAACATAGGCAGTCAGACACAACCATCGGAATCTGCAAATGACGATGGGAACTTTCAGAGCCCATCGAATGTAGTTACGAGGGGTTATGTTCAAATGTTTATGAGGTCAATGGACACAGATGTAAGAAAGGCCAGCAGGCTTTTTGATGCCATCGTCCATATCGCTCGTTCAAGCAAGTGTGAGACAGACGCCCGCCTGACGGCAATGAAGATGCTCTTTCGCCTTAGGTCGGACTGGGAGAACCACATTTTCCTGACACCTTTCACCGAGTCTGATGCGTTGGCTGCGATGATGTTTCGTACCGAGGAGTCAATCTCCAAGAGGCTTGCAGAGGAGGCGCAGAATGCCAGACCACCACGGCCTGAACCCAATAGTCTTACCACTCGCCCAGGCCGCGCAGTATCTTTTGGACAGTCCATATCCCCTCTTGACCGCGACAGGACGCCCGTGGCCCGGTCTACAAGTGGTGCAGGCACGGGTGCAACGTCGGCGGGGAGGTACAGACAGATGTGGTGTCTCTCTGACCAGGACGCTCTCCCTGAGCCTCCGTCGCCGATAGCGAGTCCAGTGCTGTTCTCGCATTGTTCCAAGGCCCCAGACGACGTTGCTGAACCAGTGCCTGCTCTGAATATGGCGGCTTGGCTCGAGGCCCTAATAAGTATTCTCCACATGGGTTGCGATTGGGAGATTTATAGTTTTATTATCGTGCATCTGCCCTCTCAGCTCGCCAACCATGCGCTCTTTGAGGACGCTATACCACAGATTCAACAGATCCGGGGCATCATTTGCGAAAAGATACGTAACAACATGTTCCAGGAACCACCTATATCAACGCATCTGCGAAAGACCGAGGTAGCCGTTTGCTTCTACCATATTCTTACAACAATACTGAGTTATCACCACCACTTCCAAAAGAATGAAGAGGACGAGATAGTCCAGACCTTTATGCAGGGTCTCTCAGACAAGTCGGCAAAATGCTGCATTCATGCGTTATCTATTTGCGCCCATGAGCTTCCACTATCGACTAGCAAGTGCCTCGTCGCCATTCTTCAGAGGATGTCACAAATTATCACGCGCCAGGGTGTCGCAATGCACATTCTGGAATTCCTCGCTTGTCTTAGCAGGCTATCTGAGCTTTACTCCAACTTCAGGGAGGACGAGTACAGGATTGTGTTCGGAATTTGCTTCAGGTATCTGCAAGACGTCAGGGCCAAAAGATCAAGTCTTCGCCTGGGGAACGGCAGCGAACCACCGACTCCCATGACCCCCCTTGGTCAGCTGGACGCAGGAAGCACCGCTGACGATCTCCCGCAGTATGTATATGCGCTGGGCTACCATGTCATCACATATTGGTTCCTGGCTGTGAAACTACCGGACCGACCAAACCACGTACCCTGGATCGCCAAGAACCTCTTTGCAGATGCCGACGGGGGTCCAGGGGAGGAGCAGGCCCAAATAACCATCGACTTCATGTCCAGGGTTGCATACTCGGACGTGGATGAGTCTTTGGAGGATCCTCTCTTCACGCAAGAGCGATTCGGTGAGATTAAGGAAAGGCACTGGATTGTTGGCAACAGCATCGTTTCGATCAAACAGGCCACGAGGAACGGTTGGGCACACGTCACAAAACGACAGCCGTCGGGCACCTCATGTTTTGTTGTGCGTGAAAGCATCAAGCCTCTTCCTCATCATCAAATTCGGGCAGTCACAGCCGAAAGTACTCGCGATGGGCAGGCAATGTTGGAAAATGCTGCATTCCCAAGCCACGTCATGGTACAGCTGCTTTCGTCGCTCCCGCAGCCTCAAAACTCGACTCTGCGGCCTATACCACTTCCCGAAGACCCTGCCATATCTCGCGCAATCAAAATGTTTGATCATAACTCCCCAGTAGACGGGCACAAGGTGGGTGTGATATATATTGGAGAGGGACAATCGAAGGAGGCAGAAATTCTTGCAAATGTGTCGGGGAGTAGAGATTACATCGACTTTCTGAACGGCCTAGGCACACTGACGAAGCTCAAGGGTGCTACTTTCAACGCTCAAGGTCTGGATCGACAGTACGACACTGATGGGCAGTACACTTTTTGTTGGAGAGATCGGGTCACGGAGATAGTGTTCCATGTCACCACGCAAATGCCTACGAATCTTGAGCAGGACCCGGCGTGTACTCAAAAGAAGAAGCACATTGGCAACGACTTTGTCAACATCATCTTCAACGACTCTGGTCTGCCGTTCAACTTTGACACATTTGCATCAGAGTTCAATTACGTCAATATTGTCATTACGCCAGTTTCACGGGCCTCCTTCGTCGCCTCCCGGGAGCGCGCTGCCAAAATGGCTGTTGCGAAAGAAGGGGGCACAACGGGCGAGGCGGACAACGGCAAATCGTGTCAACAATACAACCCGTTTTTCAAGGTTCAGGTGATGAGCAAGCCAGGATTCCCTGAGATATCACCGGCGGCCAGTACAAAAATGATTAGCCTCGAGTCTCTGCCCGATTTTATCCGCTTGTTGGCTTTGAACGCATCCGTTTTTTCCCACGTGTGGTCGACTCGCACGATTGGTGAGCACGTCTCGACATGGCGCAACCGTCTGCGCGAGATTGTGCGTATGCGAGAGCGTTACGGGCTAAAACCAGCCGCGCCATCGCCGTCGCCGCCTCCAACAGCATCGACAGGCGGAGGTGGCGGTGGAGGGTTTGGGGCTGTCAACTCAGGGCCAACTATGTCTTCTATCTCGCCGTCCCAACACACAGCCGGCAATATTGCCTCTTCCTCCACATCGACACTCGACGCTTCGAGGCCAGCAAGCAGTATGCGAGACAGTTTCAGCAGTCTAAGGCGATCGTCAGTGGCAACTTTCTTCACAACCGCCAGCGAGCAGACGCAGCATTCCCACCGCTCATCAATGATGTCGAGCGCGCCAACTCATGAAGGCGTAGAAATGACGCAGACACAGTCCAACGGGCATGACCCTTTGGCTGACTCGCTTGACTTTTCCAAGTGGGCTTGAACAAGGCTATAGAGGTTGTCAGTCATATGATGCCTCCAGACTTTCCACAAAGACAGGACTGGACGAACATATCTGGTCAAAGTTCGGTCAATGTCTTTACTGATTCTATTTACCCTTCTTCCTTTCTTTCTTCTTTCGAGATGAAAAGATATGGCAGCCTCCATCGGGTCACGCAAACGCTTTATACATGTTTGAGATGAATGTGGGACGAGATATGGATGTAACGTTTTATCAATACAAAAATCAAGACTTTTTCATGCCGATGAGGGTTTTCACAAACGTATAATTTCTCGCTCGTGCAGCTTGCTCGTCCATGATGTTGCACGCCAAGGTGCAATTTCTTCAAATTCTCGGGCTCTAAGGATATGTACTATTCTTATTAAGGGTGTTCCTGGGTCCAGTCACCCCTTAATAAAAAGAAAACTGTGGGAGAAAGCCCTCCAGGCTAACCATACAGCAGCACCAGAACCGGCCAAAATCCCAACCCAAGCCAAAAGCCCCATAACCAGAATCTCATTCACGGTACCCTGGGCGTCGGTCGTATTGTTGTTGTGGGGGAAGGGCACGTCCGGGACCGGCAGATTGAGTATCTTGCACAGAGGCTCCCAGCCCTCGCTAACGCGGTAGAAGAAGAGCTTCTCGGGTGGGATGACCCTCCTCAGGGTGTTCTCGTGGTCCCGGATGCTCTCGACGCGGTAGTCGTCGTAACCCAGCCTCAGGGCCATCAGCCTCTTTTGCAAGTCCATCCACTTTGAAAAGTAACCAACACCGGGGAGCCAGTAGGCGACCCAGGGCACGTAGAACATGGAGAGGGAGTCGGCGAGGCGGCACATGCTGATGGCCCAGGGGACGGCGTCGCGCGTGGTGCAGATGACGACGGCGTCGGGGAAGACGCTCAGGATCTCCTCGTACATCATGTTGGCCGGTATGTCCATGGTGGACGTGTAGCCCTCGAGAAGGTCGGCCAACAGCCACTCGATGCGCTTCCGGTCCGACACGGTCCGGCAGTTGACTGCAAGCTCCATCAGCTCCAGCCACTGGTGTCGCTGCCGCCGGCTGCCCGCGCACGACTGGATGCCCGAGTCGTGCACCGGCCCGTCGAGGAGGATCCGCAGCGCTTCGTTGAAGCTCTTGGTTCCCGTTCGTGACCTGTGAGGGTGACGTGAGTGTGTGTGTGGGGGATAAGAAGGACAAGATGGGAGAAAGTAGGGAGGGTCTGAAGAACGACTTATGGGATTGGGAAACATTGGGGCCAGACATACATTCCAGCGCCTATGACTCTGAATTTAGTCCCCGGTACGGGGGAGCTTGGTTGTTGACCCATGATGATTCCTTCAAAAGTCGAGTTGGATGACTGCGTTGCTCACATTGAAACTGGAAGGAAAGAGAAACTGCGTGGAAAAGGGGGATGGAAAGAAGAAGTAAGATAAAAAAAAAATAAAAACAAAAAGAATAGTAGGATCCATGTCACAGGAATCAGCACATTATCTAGATAGCCATTTTGCCTACTTATCTTCCAGCAAACTTTTATGTCATATCAACCAGGCTGATCAGAGCCAACTGTAATTTGCTAAATACTTGAATAAATACCCCAGCCGGCGCCGGGAGAGATGCAGCCGTATTCTGTGAAACCCACCATACAAACAGTGTCGTACTGTGTATCAACTTGCGCGCACCAACGCGGAAAAAAAAAACGGAATTCGTTCCCCAAAATAGGTATGAATCAAGTGAGTTGGTAGGTCGCGGCTATTACCGGTGTTGGGTTCTTTTTGGTTCGTGATATATATTGACGGTGGAGACCAACCATCCATCAGGCTATTCTAGACTAGCCTTTCGAATAGTCTTGATGGAGTGAGTGTTATGGCGTGTTGCCTACCACTAAATAACCTCTGCAGGAAGTTCTGACAACGAAATATTCCACATCAAAAAGAAAGAATCAACAGTTAGAATGTATTTCAAAGTCTGGCAAATCGAAACGGAATAGTGGTGTTCAAGTTGCGTCAGTACAGGAGGTAACGTGAAGAAATGAGGAGTTACGTAGCAGATAGCGCTGCAAAGCCTTGGATTATTTGAAAAATACTCCGAGGAACAAAGACGGCAATTTGCAAATCAAGGTTAAACAAACAAAACAGCATATCATCCGCAAGGATTGTAAAGCTCCGATGATTAACGGTTTGTATTCAGGCTGTTTACGTTTGACAAGCTTAAGCATCTACAGTAACCCCCCAGCAAGTTGCAGATTAATAGCCTGGATTACATCTTCCGTCTTGGCAGCCAGTCAGGGGGGCAGATCCGATTACCAATTATAACCTCTCGAGCGAAAACTGTCCGCGTAGACATACTGTTTTTGGCCTTTATAAGATGTCTAATAAAAGTATGGGGTCAAGTTACCCGACGATGAACAGTTCCAACAATCAAACTCAACAATGTCCTGATATGCACAACAATGTTATTACTATCCTCAGTGCGCCTTGAAATGCCAAACAAGTCATGATCCCCGCATTACTCCCGCTATTCTTCATCACTGCTATCCAACACAAAGCCGGCCTTGGCTCTTGGACGCCTCTGAGTAGGAGCCTTGACAGGTGTATCTTCTTCGTCATGATCATCATCATTAGCCATGTCGACATCCGTAGTCTTGGTCTTATGAGGACTGGAAGACAACGGCGTCTCGTCCGTCTCCATAGCGTCCTCTGCCGCGCTACGCTGACTCGACTGACCCCTTGCGTTAACAGGGGCCTCATCGCCGCTATCCTCCTCGTCACTGCTGACCACAAACGCCGTCGCCTTCTTCCGACGCTTCGGTAAGGGCTTATTTTCTGGCGCATCGCGGGCCGGCGTCCCAAGTTCCTCGCTATCTCCGTCGCTGCCGCCATCACCATCCTCCTCATCCCCTGCAACTGAATCTGATTTCCTCTTCCTACGCTTGCTCCGTTCTGCAGCTGTGGCACTGTCGTCACCACTGTCGTCGCTGAGCAGAACAGGACCTGCCTTTGTTGTGCTTCCAACTGCCTTCTCAGCAGTAATCTCGCCCGGATTTCGCGCCAGTCGCGAATAAAGTGCGTTGCGAGCTGCCATCCTCTCCTTCTCGCGCGCAAAGAAAGCTGCGTCCGCCTCCTGATCACTCTCATCGTCACTAGAGTGCACCCTCGCTGCTGACTTGATCTTTCTCTGTTTCTCAAGTTCCTTCTCTCGCCGTAGTCTGGCCTTCTCGTCGAGCTGTTCGTCGGTGAGCTCCTGTGCCGGCGATCGCTTCCTCCGCGTGAGCTTCTTCTTGGGCCGGACGTCAGATTTACGTGCCGTGGGACCACCTGGCTCGAAAAGAAACTCCTCCAGACCGTCATCTTCTTCGTTGTCAATATCGTTTTCCTCATCATCGTCGAATGCGGCCTTCTTCCGCCTTGAGCTTGCGCCGGCAGACTTGCGCCGTAGCTGGTCTTCTGCAGATTTGTCATCATCAAAGACGGGTGGGTTAAACTCCGCGGCGTTGATATGTCCAACTGCCTCTTGAAGTTGGTCGGCGCTTAGATTTGCAGGTATAATCCAAGCCGACTCGGGTGTTTCAGCCTCGCTCGGGGCCAGTCGCTCAAAGCCGACTAGGCGCATGAGAAGACGGAGGTGTGGGTTTTTGAACATTGCACCACGGCGTCCATCATGGTCGGGGCGGACAACTGCAGCAAAAATAGGTCAGTATCAAGCAATGAGAGAAAGGAAAGACAAGCCATATATGGGCGAGACTGTTAGACATACTCGTAGGCGTGTTGTCTTTGGGAATCGATGGCGCAGCAGTTGCTTCATTCTCGACGTCACCCTCTACGTTTTGACTCTCCACAGAGGGTAGTGCATTTTGAGCAGTTTCCCACGCACGGCGCTCTATCTCTGCGTTGCTCAGCACCTTTTTCACCCAAGTAAGATGATCAGCCTGATTCTTGTCTAGTAGAACCCCAACAGCAATAGCTATCTGTTGCTCGAGGTTCAAATCTTGCTTCTTGAAGTCGAGTTCTGCACCAGGCCGAGGATTGGCCGCGCCCGAGATTGTCTGCTTCTCGAAGCCGAATTCTAGGTAGTGTGCCGTGCTGTTTATCTTGGAGAAGAGCATCTCGATGATTAATGCAGGCCGCTCTTCAATCTTCCGCACGCATTTTCGGATGATTTGCTTTACCAGCTCCTCCCAGTCTTTGAACATGGAGGAGCTCTTGTCAAGGGCCTCAGGCCCCTTGATCATGTTGTAGAGGAGATGGATGATGTCTACGCGAAAGAGCATGACGCTCATGTCCTGCTTGAAAGCAACGCGGAAGAAGTAACGGTGGGCTCGCTTGAGTTGCGAATCGTCGAGGTCTCGGTAGTACTTGGTGAACTGGACAAATGTATCGACAACACCTTGTGGAATGAAGCGCATGGCAAACCGTCCAAAGTCGAATTTGCGCTCTTTGCTAGTCCTCTCGGCAGATGCTTCATCATTGGCCGAGTCGTCAGCGTCATCTATCCTGGTGTCGTCAGCTGGATCGTCGTCTTCGCCGGCAGCCTTGGCGGCCGTCTTCTTCTTGCGTGTCCTTTTGCGGGACCGGACCTGCATGTCGACGTTTTGTTTTGAGTATGATTCCAGGATGCGGAGATACGTGTGGATGAGTTCTGTGCAAGCATCCAGATATTCAAAACCCTGATCTTTGAAATTCCTGGCAATGTTGGCAATTGCATCATGGGTTGCCTCTTCGTAGAAGAGACGATTCAAAATATTTTCTGCAATATCTTCGTTCTCCTCGTCGCCCGAGTCTGCCATTTCTTGAACAGTCAGCAAGATCTGGCTGAAGCAACGCATCACCGTCGTCAACTCCTGCCAGTCCTTGTCGTTGTAAGCGCGATCCATGGCTCGGCTAAGCGTGATGAACATTTCCTGGTTCAAGACCCCCGCCACGAGGTTAAAGGGGGAAACATCGTCCTGTGAGGTGCTTGATCCTTGCTTTTTGGCCGTCTTTATCCTCTCACGTTCAGCTTCGAGGAACCAAGCCGTGAGGTAGAAAAACTGTGCTCGATGCTGGTGGAGCAAGTAGGGGGCCTCTCTGTCGATGGTCTTTCGTATGTGCTGGAACAATGGGTTGAAACCCGAATCGAGAAACTCTTCAACAAAGCCCCTGAGTTGTTTGTTGGCCCTCTCATTTAGAGACACAGGCGGCCCTAAGTCCTTTGGTTCCATCTCGGCTTTCCTGGATCTCCTGGGCGGCCTAAAAGTCTTGCTGTCGTCCATTTTGCGTTCCCGCGTAGCGGAATCTCGAAGAGCATCCTGTCCGGATATTGCAGACATTCTGCCATCTGCTCTTTGCACCCAGACCATGGTTCCAAAGCGGTTGTGGCGTGTTGGGGCTCGCTTGTTCTGCGCTCGCAACATCGATTTTTCTTTATTGATAAGGGCAACCAAATCTTCACCCTTGGCTTTGCTGAGAGCCTCGCCATCCAGAAATAGCTTGCGTATGTCGACTCGCTTGACCAGGTGGAAAATGACCTCCATGATAATGACGTCCTCGGTCCTGAAATCCTCGCCCATGTTGGAGGCTATTGTCAAGATGGCGAGAAAGATGTCCTGGTATGAAAACGCGTCAATGGTGGCTGATCGAGAAATTTGCGACTCATCCCCGTCGTACTTGAGCCCTGGAGGAGGTGCTATCATGGCGATGTTGCGCAGGAAGTATAACACGAGCTTGATTATCCCTTGATCTCGTGGGGTCCGATCCCCTATTGGGACAGCCATAGACGGCAGTGCGACCCTGATGGCAGTGTGCAGTATCTGAGCTCCATCAAAGTTGATAATGTCACGCTTGTAGCCCAGCTGTGCAAGCTGGAGTACAGGCATGTGGCGGTAGTGGTTGACGGTGGTCCGCTCTGGGTCTTTCTCGATGGGCCAGGTCAGGGGGGTCATGATCTCGTAGCAGGCAAGGGCCAAGCGCGCCTTGAACTTGCTGTCGGATTGGGCTTCGGGCCATGCGGCGAGAATGTGAAGCAGATCACCGCCAACAACGTTGGCTTCGGAAAGGCAGCGGGCAACATCCATGCGATTCGTTTTCTCGTCGTAGAACCGGATCCATTTTTTCATATCCCGGAGGACCTCCAATGCATCATCTCCGAGCTTGTAGCGGCCATCGTCGTCTGCGCTGAAGCCACCGAGCTGTAGGGGAGTGTGGGCAGCTTGTTAGTTCCAATTAAAACGAGAAAGACGGCAAGTAGTTGTTGAGCAAGAATATTAAAATATACCAACTTACTGCCGAAACTAGACTGTTGATGTGAGCCCGAACTTCGGGGTGAACGACATCGTTTGCGCCGTCAGAAGCCTCCATTGTGGCGGGTTTGTGGAATATCAATCGCTCAGGCCATATGGCTATTTTCGATTTATATGCCCTCTAAAGTCCAGTGAGGTATCAAGGGGACATAGAGGGGAGGTTTCGAAGGCCTTTGGATGAGTTATACCCTGGTTGTAGTTGCGCATTTCCAAATTAATTACTGGAGACGCGTTTGACGTGTTTTGGCGGAGAACCACTTTACGCGTAAACTTTCAGGGTTAGTGTCGGAACACATCTACTACACTACTGCTCTTCCCCACATTCCGTTTACTTCAGTGGACAGACAGGCCAGCCAAGCCAACCAAACAACGAATGTTACCAATGGTGACACTACCAAGATCTGTGTGGCACACTGTTGATCAAAGAAAAGTGAAAGGACCACGTACATCACACTCCCTTCTCTGCCATTATATTTTTTTGTTTTATTTCTTTTTCTCAAACTTCCTTAAATTTTTCTTCCAATTTAATTTGTTAAGAGAGGGATCTGGCCTTATCTTAATTGAAATGTCTAAAGAGACGTAAAGGCCACTTCAGCACTCAACCTCCTCCATCCAACCAACTAGGTACCCAACCAGTCAAGATGGGCCTTTTTGAGATGCTACCTGTTTCCAAGATTGTGCATATTTCGGTGATATATGCAGCATCTTTTGCGATCACGGATGCTACGGAAGATAGTTTCATTCAGTCACGCCGACTTTTACTGACACGCTTCATTTACCGCACTGGCTTGTTCCTTGTCACCATATCAGCCTGCATCTGGCTTGCCATAGTAAATACCAAGGTCCCAGAGCCATACTTGGTCAGTGCGAAACCCCCCTTTTTTTGCATTGCCCTTCGCTGGTACAGCTTTGACAAGCTGAGTATCTTAACTTTAACTTCAGGGCTGACAATTGGCTTGATAAAGGACGAGGTTTTTCATATTCCTCAGGCAGACAAGTATTTGCAAGGAAGATGGTCAGAGTGGGATGACAAGATCACTACTCCTCCAGGCCTGTATGCATTCAGTACTCAAATATTTAAATGTTTGACCAAGAGTTACGGCTGATCTTTCCCCCTTTCAAAGGTACCTTATTAGCTATGTCCTGGTGAAAGCTCGTACATGGCTGTCCGCCACGGCTGGTGCAGTGAACCCAAGGTACCTACAAGATGGGGTCACGGTTGCAAGCTTACTGCGCGAATCCAACGTCTACGCAGTCGTTGCAATTGCAGCACTGGCTCTCAAATGTCGTAGATTCATTGAGACCCGACACGCCACAACCATCGCCAAAGGGCCACACTTGGACTCCATGTACAGCATTCACACAGCCATCAACATAACCCTATTTCCCGTCATATTCTTCTTCTCTGGACTGTACTACACAGATCTATGGTCCACTGTGACAGTTCTCTGGGCTTATGAGAACCATCTGAAGCGTGTTACTGAACAGACGACGTTTCGGAATGATATGACCACGGTCATGTTGGGCATTGCAGCCCTGTTCATGAGACAGACAAACGTTTTCTGGGTCGTTGTCTACTTTGGTGGCCTTGAGGCCGTACATGCGGTCAAAAAGGGGGCTGTTTCTTCATCAAGCAAGGCTGTCAACGCCGCTGATATCAGGGAGTTTGCACCTGCTTCGAAAGCATATTGGAATCTCTACGCGGCCGGCAACATACACGACCCTCCTTTGAGTGTAGCAAGTGCATATGGTGAGTTTTTGCATAGGCCATTTCTTCTGATTCCCATCAATTAACCTGCATCTTCTGACTAAAACCTCGTAGATGTCGTCTGGCTTGCACTCAGTGTGGCCATTGCAGCTGTGCATAATCTTCCCGGAGTTCTGCTTCAGGTTTGGCCTCATGTTTCCATCCTAGGACTGTTTGCCGGATTTGTAGCCTGGAATTGCGGCGTTGTTCTCGGTAGGCTGCGACCCTCTGCTCTCATTGTGTTGAAATTCGATGGTGCTAATATGCTACGAATGCAGGTGACAAGTCTAACCACGTTGCGACCCTGCACCTGGCCCAAATGCTCTACATATGGCCCCTAATTGCCTTCTTTTCAGCTCCACTGATGTTGAGATGTTTATTCTCAACTGCCCGTCACCTGCAGAAGTTACTTCCAGGTCGCACTGCCCAACTCCAAAAAGAACGCAGTATGAAGTCTTCGCAGAAGGACTGGGTCCTGACTTGCCTCGCCTTTATTCGAAAGCATACAAGCACTGGGTACCCATTCCCGCTCTGGTATGTTTCGGCTGCAGTGGCAACAGCCATCGTTCACAAGAGCACCATCATTCACCCATTCACGTTGGCGGACAATCGCCATTACATGTTCTACGTGTTCCGCTACTCCATTCTCAGGAGGCCCGAGGTCAGATATCTGCTTGTTCCTTTCTACGTGGTCTGCCATCGCCTCTGCTGGCACTTGATTGGCGGTACCTCGACCCAAGATAGCAAACGGAGCCGCTTCATACAGGCACCGGGCGTGGAAGCTGTATCGTCGGTACCACCAAAAGATGCCGCCAAGGTGAAAGAGGCGGATAGGCCCGAGGACGGCGGTGAATCGCTCTCCGCAGGGGTGATGTGGCTTTTGGCCACGGCGCTATCACTCATCACCGCCCCGCTTGTCGAGCCGCGCTATTTCATCCTGCCGTGGGTCATGTGGCGGATCATGGTACCGGCTTGGAGGGTGAAAGAGCCGCGGTCCGGAGAAAAGGGGCTCGCGAATACGTTGCGCTCGTGGACCCAGGGGCTAGACCTGCGTCTCATGTTGGAGACATTGTGGTTCGTAGCCATCAACCTCGGAACCATGTACATCTTCATATATAGGCCGTATCACTGGAAGGACGTGGACGGGAAACTGATGGACGAAGGTCGGCTGCAGAGGTTCATGTGGTAGCATAGAATCAGTCTTGATGCGTCTCCCAGGACAGGTGCTATGCATTTTCATAGCCTATGTGCTAATGTGCACAAGCCTTTCCAGTTTATCTTCATACTTTGTTGGTGTGCACATATCGATACCCAGGAAAGAAAACAACCCGAACCCGTCCGGTACATAAATGAATCCTGTAGGGAAAATACCATCCCAGCCCGCAACGCCATTTCCTCGCCATCTTTACCATATGCAGACGCCACTTATTTACCCTTGGACCTGCGTCCAAATCCCACAAGGTCAACCTGGTCCATTTGCCGAGGAGTAGAAAACAATGAAAAGAAAAATTGCCTGGACAATATGCCTAGAACAGAAAACAATGGAATGGGGAAATCAAAAAAGAAAAAAAAAATAAGAAACCTCCTCTCCCAAAAACTTTTTGGTGCTGTGAGATGAAAATGTTACAAAGAACAGAAAAAGAAGGGGGATAAAGAAAGAAGAGAGAAAAAAAAGGCACAAAAAAAAAACACACACAATCATAAACTCAGTCGATCTAGACTCAATCTATCCCCGCTGCGCACCCGACGTATAACGCCCAGCCTGAAGAAACGCTCCTCTCCCGTCGCCGTCCTGCCGCCGACGTACCACTTTTCCGCCCCGCGCACATTCTGAAACCCCTCTGTGCTGCTATCGCTGCCGCGCCTGCGTCCAGGGGCGGGGATCGGGATGCCGCTCGTCGCCGCCGCCGTCGTGGCGCGCGGAGACTGGACACCAGGACTGGGCTGCTGATGGTGCTGCGACGCCGCAGTGGAGGATTGTGTTTGTTGTTGAGATGACGACGACGAGGTTGCCGAGGATTGCTGCTGCTGCTGTTGTTGCGGCTGCGTGCTCCGGGCGACCGCCGCGGTTGAGTACGTCGACGTCGATGATTGCTTGCCTGGTTGTTGTGATGACGTCGTAGCTAGCGGCTGGGTCTGTTGGCGGAACGCGGCGAAGACGCTCGTGAGGAAGAAGGGTCGTTGGGATGGCATCGTTTTAACGGCGTCCCCCTGGTTTTTTTTTTTTTTTTTTTTTTTTTTTGGTTGGTTTGTACTTGCGTGGTGCAGGGCTGCGGTGGCCTGTGTTTGCGTGGGGTTCGTTTTTGAAGGAGATGATTATTTCTCGTATCGCAAACCGAAGACGAATATCCCCAGTGTCGTAAATGTTTATGTTTGCCGATCAGTATTACCGGGTTAACGGTCTGCCTATTGACGTTATTTGAAGGCGGCAAGGTAAGGCTCCGGCGCGCGGCTTTTCGGGAGGAATTCGATGGGCCGGAGACGGTAGGGTTCGAAGTGGGAGGACCCAAAGGTCAAGTTGAAGGATAGTCGGAGAATATAAACAATGACGAAAAACCTCCTCCAACGTTTCCTTGTTCCCGAGTTTGCTCCCTCTTCCCCGCAAAGATTTCAGGCCACCCAAGAACCCCCGAGGAAGCCTAGTTCGCTCCACCACCAAAAATACTCAGGCTTGGCTTTCTGTAGCGAACGGATCGAGATAGGTGGGCAAAAAATGATTGGGGATCGGACCGGTCTTTTTGCTGTCGATTGATTTGATCGCACGTTGGTCGCTTTTTTTTTTTTTTTTTTTTTTTTTTTTTTTTTTTTTTTTTTTTTTTTTTTTTTTTTTTTTCTCGTCTCTCCTGCAAGCGCTCGGATAGGATCGGGCTGGCGGGCGATGCGGCAGGTTTTGTCTGTTTCTTTCTTGAACCTCAGCCCTCTGCGAAGGCGTCAAATCAGGTTTTGCGGCTTGACTCTGATTTTGTATTTTTGGCGAGTGATTTTATTATTTTACTTCTTCGTCTCGCATGTGATGGTAGCGTCAAATGGACTTTCGTCGCAGCTGTTTCCCTATGTTTGGACGTATCGGGGGAACGGAAAGGTTGGATTTGAGAGGGGAGTTTGTAATGGTGTGGTGTGGTAGGCTGGCCTAGGCTCGAAGTTCCGGGAGCGGGCACATCTGTCAAGTTGTATGGGGTAAGGTGACGAATTAATGGATCGCTGGTTAGGCATATTAGCACCTTTCCCGTTCTTTTGGAACATGAATCGGCCAAACTCGGAACGTTCCCCGCATTGTGAATTCAGCTTTCCATTGTGACATTTGATTCACTGTTCTTTTATATTGCGCATTTATCTACCTTTACAATAGTGCATCCAAACTTCCTCAGCTGGTATTTTCCCTCGTTATTGTACTGTATATGTTTGTACAAATATCGGCAGTGACGAATTTGTGCAAAGAAAGTTATAGACTTATTTCGAACTTTGGACTTTAAATGCCAAGAAAAAGCACCCAGTCATACATGTCCGGCAATTATGACAAACTACTCGACTATCACTCGCTAGTTTTTTGCGGCCTGCAGTAGAAGTGGAGTGGTGCTACTCTACTCTAGGTACGGGCGCAGAAACTTTCTAGCATGCAGAATTAAATTGAACTGAATTGAATTTGCGGCTCTGTTGATGAGAGCGAGTTCCTGCGCAAAAAGAAAAGTTTCTTTTTAGTCAAGTAGACCAGCGTCATAACAAGCTGTCTGTGTCTAGCAACCTCGACGCCGGCAATCTACGGCACAAACCACTTCACATGCATGCACCTCGCTTAGGAAGTTTCCCAACTTTTCGAAAAAGAGTCTACAGTTTTCTTGTGGTCAGCTGAGATGGGTGGCTTCGTGAACAAACTAAGACTCTTCCCTGTTGTCTCCCCCAGCTGTAAAATGTGGAGATGCGGGGCATGAGGTCATTTTCCAACAGGTTTGTTTGGGATTTTTTGCTTATACGTGGTACTGGTACTGGGGGCCGATGCGGGGTGTTGGTACACGTGATACCCCTGAGCTAAGCCCCTGAGACTGCATCCTGTTGGCCAAAACTCTATCTAACTTAGAAGTATGGTGCGGTGAAAAGGGGGGCTTGGGAGGCATGCAAGTCTGAATGTGTTGGACTGTTGAGAAGAGGCTGTGTGAGAACTAGAACTTAATCTAGTCTAGACTATTTACAGAGTAGCTGTAAGTTAGTCTAGTTCGCATCTCTATATCAAATGTTCACTTGCATGGAAACGAATACCATTGGTGGCAAGATTTGTATGAATTAGATCTTGTTCTCAATAATAGAGAGCAAGAAAAGAAGGGAAGTAGAAGAACAAACTCCCCAAATGCCCTACTAAATAGAAGAATAAAAAAATGAAATGCCACGCTGATGAGCCTGCTGAAAAGAAGATGAAGCGCGCTAATGCAAGCCACTCCCAACTCCTATTTCCTTCTCCTTCTCCTCCTCCTATTATGACTTGAAGCCTCCACAAGTCCCCGGGGAACCCAAACCCAGCCATGAAGAAAAGAAATGAAAAAAAAAAAAAAAAATACCCCCGAACTCCGCTTCTTATGCGCCCTTTATTTTCATTCTGATGCTTTGCTGAATGCTGTGTGGATTTGTTGCTGTTGTTGGATGCTGTTGGCAATCTGAATTAAGATCGTCTTCACCCTTTTACTCCTCCTCTTCGAAGTCCTCGAAAGCCGCCTCCTCAAAATCCGCTGCGTCATCTACAGGCGGCTTGGGAGCAGGGGCAGGGGCAGGAGCAGGAGCAGGAGCGGCGGGAGGAGCGGGAGGAGCAGCGCCGGGAGCTTTGGGGGGTGTCGGAGTGGGAGTTGGGCCGGCATCCTCAACAGGTTGAGGAGTGGCGATAGGCTCGCCGGGGTTGACCCCATTGATGCCGTTGATCAGGTCGCCGATGAGATCGCGCTGCTCGATCTCCTCAAAGGCCAGGTCGTTGTCTTGGTTGGTCTCCTCGGTCTCCTCCTCGGCGCGGGGGAACTTCTTTCCCTTCTTTCCCTTCTTGCCCTTCTTTCCCTTCTTTCCCTTCTTGCCCTTCTTGCCCTTCTTTCCCTTCTTGCCTGCTTTGGGTGTCAGTGAATCTGGATCAGAAAGGAGAGAGAGAGAGAGAGAGAGTGTGTGTGTGTGTGTAGGAATGATGATGAGAGGAAATAGGCTTGCATACCCTTCTTTCCCTTCTTTCCCTTCTTCTTCTTCTTGCCGCGCTCCTCGAGGAGGTTCAACTCGCCGGCACCCATCTCAAGGGCGGCAGAGACCGCGGTCTGAAGAGTTTGACATGTCAGTATACCTCATCTTTTTGTGCGAGGCTATATTACTGGAGAAAAGAATAAGAAAGAGATGTGACTTACTGCAAGCTCAGCTGAGCGGCTGACCATTGCCATTGTTCCATCATCCATCCTAGCGGGAACAGGAGCAGCGATGGCGGCAGCGCTGAAGAATGCCAGGCCAAGAGTGGCGGCCTCGAGGATGGTTGGGATATGCATTGTGAGGAGGAGGTTGCTGTTACTGCTGAGTAGTTGATAGCGAGAGGCTGTTTCTGCTGTTTATAGCAAAAAAAAGATGTTGTTGGTTTTGTTGTGTTGTAGCGAAGGTTGTCCTGTTCACTGTTGTGATGATGAGGATGAGGAGGGAAAAGAAATGATGGAGGATTGTGGAAGATTTCGAATTGTTTTATACAATCCTCTCATCCATATTCCAAACGCCCTTTTACTGCCATACTCAGCCATAGCAGTAAGGTTTCTGTCCCTTACGGGACTACTCACTGCCCTCTTCGGTACGTCGGTCATGATGCTTACTGGACCGCTTGGTCGTGAGGTAATAGCCCGAAAATCTTGGAAAAGAGTCCAAGCGTGAAAAAGGTACCGACAAACATTTGTTCAGTCGTCATGTAAGGTTCACCTCATGCCTTGCTTACCATTCCACTGGTTGCCTGCACCAAGAGCAGACGTTGAGGGGGAAAAAAAGCAACGACAGTGGCATACGGTTTGAGTGAGGACTGCTTACCCGTTGGCTGCCTCCTCTCACTTCTACTGAGACATTGACGGGATCATCCGAAGCAAAGTTCGGGTGAAGAAAAGATCTTTGCACTTTTCAGCAGGGCTTCCCGCCTGGCTAGGGAAAACGGGTTTTGAAGAAAGAAAGATCCAGGGGTTAGCAAAACGAAGAAAAATAAAAGAACATCAGACCTTATGAGGCCATGTCGTGTAATGCAGATGCCCGGATCGGCCCATGGCTGCGGGCCGTATAGCTACAAGCCACGCAGGGTACCACTAGTCGACCTGCTTGCTTTTGCTTACATTACATGTATATCGTTGGGGGAAAAAAGGCTACTGACTAGTAGCTGTAAGGGAAGGGATCGAGGATGGGATTAGAGATCTGGTGCATATGGCACGCTTTGTTCCTGCAGCTGAACATGCACTTTTGCTCGGGGGCTGCGTGGTAGCGGCGAAAAACAACAGACGAAGGGGAAAAAAAGAATAAAAGGGAAAAAAACCCTTTATTCCTAGTAGTGAAGCCATACTTGGTGCGGCCTGCATCAAACCCACAACATCAGATTTCTTGTTTATGTAAGTCAAGTATGTCGAAATGGGGGCTTGATATCATAATGCATAGCCCCCTGACGAGTACGCGGTCCGTTCCTTTGCAGTCACCGCACGTTGCCTAGAAGCAAGAAAAAAAAAAGAAAAGAAAAAAACGTTCGTCGAGACTCAGTACACCAAATTTAGAAACCAGATGACTTCATGAATCTGTAAAGAGAAAAAAGTTAGATCAGCAAGTGAGTAGAGGGAAGTCTATGCAACATGTCGGACCAGCTTAGTTATTATATAATGTATGTATGTGGTTGCTGCGTGAACCCTTCGGAGCTTTTCATCCAGCCCTGTCAAGGCATCCTCGCTAGATTCGTGATTCAACGGCCACTGCCGTTTGCTTACGAGGTACGCGTCGAAAAGAAAATGGGACGAACGGAGGGTGGCATATGGTACCAACTCTTTCCAGACTAGATCAAAGGTTGGTGTCAATATCATACTCTAATGTACCCAACAAAGACATATATGACCATGAATTTTCATGTCCTACAGTTACTAGAGCAAGGAATTCCATCAACTATGTTAGTGTTGCAAAATACATATATGACAAAGAAACCAAGTACGATATCTGGAACTGCAATCATCCGATGTTTACTCATAGAATACAGTTTAATGACAGTAAGACCCAAACAGGTAACGATGACGACCATGTACTAGTCTTGGTCTGATTTTGGTCCGATTGCGACCCGTACCGGGAAAACCGAATGTAAGTTATCAGGCAAACCCTTTCTCTCATCTTAATTAAGACCTTCCAATGTGCAGGACAAGAAAATCAAAAAGTTCAGACCTTGTGAAATCAAGTCAGCAGTCGATCATCTTCTTTACACATTGATCATTGAAAACATACAAAAGGTCGGCGAATAACAACACGCACGCACCCAAGCCAATAAACTACCATGATATAAAACAATAGAATTACACTTTCCTAATTACAACAAACAAAAAAGTAATGAGCCAGGCTAACGTGCAAGGGCTTATTTAGTGTTAGAATGAGGGTTGGCAACACCGGATACGGTACCAGAGCCCAACTTGTTGTATTCAACGTTGATTGGCTCTTCCTCGTTCCGGCCAGAGATCCTAGAGTCTGCACCCGAGTGAGGATTGGTGTACTGCCTGCTGCCCGCGCCGTGCTGGCCCGAGATTCCAGAATCAGCCCCAGATGAGAGACTGTAGTTTTGGGCCGAGTCCTGGCTCTGACCATAGCTAGGCGGCGAAGGCTGGCGGTGGGTGGGAACTCCGTGCCCGGGAGCTTGGGCAGCTGTGCCTGTTGATCGTGGGTGCTCTCTGTACGACTGGTTCTGCGTTGGGTCCTCAGCTCTGTGCGAGAAAGTTGAGAGTCCATGGCCAATACCGCCTGCAGCGACTGCAGAGCCCAGGGCAGCTGCATTGTCTTGGATGGTAGATGGGGAGTCGTCATGCCTCTGCTTTGCCTGCAGAGAAGTTGGCATGTCATCGTGGGGCTGAGATCCCCGGTGATCGGAAGCGGGAACGGCGGAACGGTACTCAGGAGCACCACCCGCGGGCCCGCCGCCATGTGCAGGAGAGCGCTGGACTGCACCAACCCCGGTACCGGGTGTGTTTCCGGCATTTGGGCTCTGCGAGAGTGAGTGGGTTGAGGTGGTGGGCTGCCTGGGAGTGGTGTTGTTGGAAGCATGGATCTGATGCCTTATTGTCTCAGTACCCAAGATTTTGACGTAATCAGTGCTCTCAGCTCGCTGAGGCATGTGAGGCTGGCTTGGCCCCTGCTGATGATGACTGGCGGCAGCGGCACCTCCTGCGAGTGCACCCACAGCAGCAACTGTACCGGCTCCCTTGTGTGCCGGGGTGTCATCGGTGGTGGAAGAGGGTGTTCCCTTCAGTGCATTCTGCTCCTCCTCTGTGTCAACTCCGGCAGCCTTGGCAATGGTGAGCAGTTGTGATTCGAGAATCTGCTTGTCCTGGACAGCCTCTGGGTTTGCAGCCGCTTCGGGCGACTCGCCGGCCCGCTCCAGAGATGATTGCACAGTCGCCGGGACGCCAGGTGCAACTTTTTCGAGGGGAGGGTTTGCATCAGCATGCCCGGTGGCCGCCGTAGCAGTTGTGCCCAGTGCATTCTTTACAGAATCAGGAAGAACAGAGGCAGCATTCTGCACAGCCGACTGGGTCGTCTCTCCTGCGGTGGCGGCAGCGTCGAGAGTTGTATCCCTGGCGGCCGGGTAGTTCTCAACTGCCTTGTTCGTAGCCCATGCCGCTGCTTCTTGCGCAGCCTTTGCAGCCGCGGCCGCGGCACTTGTTGCACTGGCTGCGATTTCTTGGGCGAGCTCGGCAGCAGTCACGGTACCGTGGTTGTTGTTCTCATTTAGAATGGAATCGACCTGAGCCTGCTTATCCTCTGGTCTAGCCTCGATGGGGCAAGCGACTTGCTCCAAGACCTGTTCCTCGGCCGCTGATGCAAGTATTTCGTCGTCTGTCTTCTTCAGGGAAGGCTGGATTCCATCAGTCGGATGAGAGGTGTGGGAGTTGTAGGCAGATGGGCTCTGGTCGTTTATCGAAGTGACAATGGGTGCATCCTGGCCAGGATGGGTTGCAGAGCGTGGGCTTGCCGTATCCCTACCGGGCTGTGGTGCTTCTCCACTGATCACAGGCTGGGTCTGAGGGACGACAATGTTTGCGGACAAAGCACTGGAAGATTTGTTCGGCTCTCCGGGGAAAGCTCCTGGCACGCTGGGAGTGGGAGGGTCCTCGCGTAGAGGGTCCTCGCGTACAATGTTGCGAGTACCAGTGTTGAGGTCGGCCATGTTGGTTGATGTTTTAGTTGGTGACTAGATTAGACTGGCTGTTCTACAATATGCCTTAGCAAGTCAAGGCAGATGAGTGAATTTGAATTTGTATTTGATGATTGTGTCGTGTAAACCAGTCGATATATGTGTGTGCCTGTGTGTCTGGTTCATCTAAGATCTTTCACGGTCAGGTTGCGGGAAAGATCAACTTCTATATGGTCCGGTGTACTCAAGCTTCGCAATAGTTTACGTCAGTGATTCGATGGCTGCTTTCCTTCTCGGAATTCGTGGCATTGTTCTCTGTCCTACCCATACCGACAATCGCCCAGAAGTGACGCAGCGCTTACCCACAAATACCATCAGTGGCATTTTACGCCAAAGTCGGTTTGTCGCAGCGCCGCAATCAGATCAAAAAATACCTAGACAGGAAAGACAGGCCTGTCATAGGTACCTAGGCTTGCGTCAAGCTTGAGTCCACTCGGCAGTGTAGGCGGGTTACAATGACGTTGTTGGTTCCCACAGCACCCCTGTCCACAGCTACCGTTATGGTATGGCGGGGTCTTTTAAGACAAGCCAAGCTTTCGAGGGCCCCGAATTATCGTCATCATTGATGGGCTGTCGGTTTCCGTTGCATGCCCGCCTACCAACTACTTACCTACCTAGGACGGCTTGGTATGCCCGCATCGAAAACATCCCTATGTCGAACCAATTGGTTGACCTTGTCCCCATGCAAGGAAGATCGGATCCCTTGAAAAGGAACAAAAGTTCCGCAGAAAAATGTGCCGTTCCGACGACCGATAATGATGGGGCAGTAATGTATGACCTCATCACTCACTACCAATGGTTGATTGATATTTACGTATACACCCGAACAAACAGCCAACCTGCACAATTGGCAAGCTGAGTCTGGGCGAGGCGCGTCTAGTTGCCTAGCAAGCCTACCTTAGTTGTAGGTCTAGACTAGTTCTAATCTAGAATGGAAGAGATAGGCACGCACCCGAGGTAGCAAGGCAGGTAGGTAGGTACCTTGGGTAGGTAGGTAGGTTCCATTGGTATGCATGCACGTAATGTCGGGGTGTCAACCTTTTTACCCACATTGTCGATCGGCCTTCCCTCACGAAGTTGCACGGCTCGCTTACACGCCGTCGTCCCCTTCACCATCCGCCCATACCACAATATTGGTAGGGGGGTCCGGCAACTCGGCAAAGAAGCGCCGGACGCTATCTTCACTGTATCTCATACTGAAATGCACCAGCACAAACGTCGTGCGGGGAAACCGGCGTACTACAGGTTCAAGGTCGGCCCATAGGGTGTGCTTGGTCTTCTCTGCCTGAGCCCGATGCTCTTCGAACAAGAAGGAGCACTCGGTGATGACGACGGGGATCCCGCCCTGGAGCCAGTCAGGACCCGCTGCCAATGTCGCTGCCGTCGTGTCTCCTAGAAATGCAAACAATGGCGTCAAGTGCGGCGCGGTGATGGCCTCGGCGCCTTGGGTCTGCCGCAGCTCCTTGAGTTTGGCGCCCGGGAGACCACGATACTCGGGCCGCAGCCGCCTCGAATTCAGCCCAAAGACGTAGCCAAGACAAGGCACCGTGTGGTCACATGCAAAAGCGGTCGCCGTGAAGGTCTGGGCTCGTCTCAGCGGAATGGTCTCGCCGTCGGTGAGGCCGTGCATCACATGCGTGTCCAGCGATGTCCGCCCTTTTGGGCGTATGCCTTTGCCATCCCAGTCTCTATCAGCCTGTGCCGGGTCTGTGGAAGCAGCTTGCCCTTTATTTTGACTTGATGCCTGGTCCTCAACCTCAACCTCGTCGCCCTCATCCTCGTTCCAGTCCGCAGCAGCCTCGAGGTCATCGGCAGTGATGAGGCCCCCTTTGTTCAAGAGGGTTTTCGCACCAATGAAGGCCTCTAGTGCCCATACCATCTCTTTTGGGCAGTAAATGTCTGGCCTATCAGCCCTGGTGACGAAGCAGGGCGTGAGTAATGTGTGGTCGCTATGGCCATGTGTCAAGAAAATATGCTTTGGGCGAAGGTTGTTCACGACGAGACCTGCGTCAAGCAGCAGATTGAGCTGCGGGATCACAAAAGATGTGTGCCAGGCTGCTCGTGAGCGACCAGTCAAGATATACTGAGAGTATGGCGCTGGGAACCGCCACTCGAGGATATCGGAGCGAGGCGACTGTGGGAGCGGAGTTGCGAAGCGAGGTTTTGACTTGTTGACAGTTTCCCTTCCTGCTCCTTTTCCAGATATTGCAGTGTCCATCTCGTTTATTTTACGCGATGAGATTCGAAATTTTGGTAGATAAATCCAAGGACGAACATGTAGAATCAAGGTATTACCTTTGGTCTCATTTCAGTTGGCGGTGTTAATCCTGTGCTCCGCCAAAGAATCCCCACTTATATTTGCCAGTCAGTCTGCTTCCAGACGTGCAAAGCCCCCCCCCCCCCCCCCCCCCCCCCCCNCCCCCCCCCACACACACACACACACACACTAAGCCAGCTTTTACCATGAGCGGTCCTTTGTATTCAACGGCGAGATCCTGAAAAGTGTGTGTTCTTGACATCTTTAAACCATCCATACTTTCTGCTTCCAAAGCCATACTTTATCGGCCTCCTGAAGCATTACGTGGAACGAAGATTATGGAATGGTAATCATTATATATTCGAGCCTAGTAGTCATTGGCACCAGACTAGTGGCAGGAAAGATTTCATAGCTCATCATCTTCTCATAAGCACGTATGAAACCTGTCTGCATCGCGTTTTCGGATACCGCCGTCCCCAGACCTCAAGTTTGCCACATAATCTCACTGAGATTGAGTAGCTTGTCGGACATCTGCCTCTTGGCGGCACTAGCAATTCCTCGCTCGGGATTTGCCAGCTGCTCACTGAAGCAAAGCTCGATCAGCGCCTTGAGCTCATCGTACGTGAACCGTATCCCCTCCTTCTTTTCATCCGCCGCGTCTTTCTTAGCCCTCTCGAGAATCGAGTCCGGTCCAACCTCAAAGAGGCCAAAATAGTCAGCGGCACGAGCGAGATCCACACCTTCCTCAATGTTTTTGAGGTTTTGCTGTAGAACCAGAATGTTGAGCTTCATACGCCCGCAGCCCTTGGCGTTGATTGGCGACACCATAGAGGCGTTGCCGACGAGATATGAGTTGATGAGTAACCCAAGGCCGCCTCGTATGAACGATACCTCACGCTCCCGCAGGTATCGGGTGATGGTTTCATCGTACTGGACCAGCTCGCTGTTAAGAGATAAAATTTGTGGATCTGGCTCCGAGACCTCCTGGTCAAGCAGGTATGGCGCAGTCTCTGGGGAGAGTGCTATTCTCAATGAGTACACGATACGGCTGCGCACTTCCATGTGAAGCGTGAGGAGGGCAGTGGCAGCGAGCTCTTCATAAGACGATACAATGCCATCGAAAGATCTGTATGAGTACCCAGTTAGTTCCATACACAATGTCCACAAAATTCCCGAATGGGACAACTCACTGAACTGTCTCCTGCGTCATAGGCAGATACACAGGACCTTGCTCGGTTGTCGTCTTGTTCGGGTCATTTAATAATGACCACCGCTTGTTCGCCTTGGGCATATTTGAGCTCGACGAGTCGGCCTCATTCTTTGTGATGTGGCGGAGCCCTGAAACCTTTGTAGCAAGCCATTTCATACTTGTGTAGAGTAGGCATATTGAAGAGATTGTATCTCTATCCGAGATGACATCGCTGAGTTCGAGTTTCTTGTCATTTGCATGCTCCATCAGCAATGCTATCTCCTTCTCCAGCAGCTCCGGCTCGGGACTGGGGCCATCGGCCATCCAGAGCTGCTTCATAGTCTCGAGGATTTCGCTCGGCTCTGTGGCCATCGTAGCTGATGCTCGTAGTCTTTGGACCTCATTACCGGCTTGCTCCTCGGTCTTTGCAACTAATGTCCTATACCAGCGGAAACAGCGGTCGTAGTAACGCATCATCTGGGCAATGATGAGCGTACTGAGAGCTTGATCATGTGGGATTGTTCCTAGCATGCGACAAAAGGCCGTGACAATGGCAAAGAAAGACGTCGTGCCCTTGAAAACAGGTCGGCGCGCCAACAGACTCCAATCTGGGTCTTGCTGAAACGAGTCGGTCTCGCCAAAGACGGTGTCGCTAAGCTTACCCAGAGTCTCATCCAGCTGTGGCTGGAAGACGTTGACAAGGAAGTTGTCAAGGAATGAGGTAAGGGTACTCGTTGCCAGATCTGAGCCAGGTGGAACAATGCCCTTCAATCTTTGGAGGAATACTAATGTCGGCGGCAACAAAAGACTCATGTTGAAAACGCTCGGCTCGACCAGTGATTTGTGAATCTCGCCATTTTGACGTCCATTGTCTGGACCTTGGCCGTTGTTTCGCTTCTCCTGCTGGGCGCGACCACCCGCTGCAGCTGAGGTTTTCTTGTCACCAGTCTTGTCCGACAAGCCTGGAACTGCTGCGCGGATGATTCCATCCAGTTCTTCGTATTCGGTCACAATCTCTGCAGCTTTCGTGTCTGTTTCGGCAAACTTGAATAGATCTTGCCGCATGCCAGCTTTCCCATTGGCGGTTGCCCCTGCTTTTGGCTGATTATACTGATAGACGTCGGCGTCTGTAGTGACATAGCTGTGAAGCAAAGAACGGATCTCGTTCTGATACAAGTTCCATAACTCCTTGAAGCTGCCGAGAAGGGCGCTGTTGTTTCCAGCACCTTCCCTCCTGATTAGGGCCTTGATGTACTCATGTAGCACGCGCTGGCCCTCTGCAATGGCTTCAAACTTTCCGTAAAGCGTCCACAGAAGATCATAGATTACTTCTGCCCGGAGCTGTGTTTCGCGGCTGCCGTAGACATGTAATCCGTTCGAACTTGTGGAACCACCACGTAAAGAACTTGGGTGCTTCTGGTCCACCTCATTCACCGTCTCGTTAACGATTGCGAAAAGCTCGACTGGGAGACGTTGCTTCAGGGTGTCTATGGCGGTTTCGAGTCGTCCTAGCTTGTTTAGGGACTCGATCACCAAAGATATATAGTAAAAGGTATCTGCTTCCGGGTTTCGGGCCGGGTCTTCCTGCACAGCTTTCTCGAGGTCCATGACATCCAGAACAGCATGGAATGGCGCCATGGTGCTCGTCTCACCGAAAGTCTCATTTGAATGGCCTTGGGTCTTGGCCAAGTACTGCCACCTTTCCTGACAGTATGGCGACTTGAGATACAAGTGTTCATGCAGCTCCTCGATAAGAATATCCATAAGAGCCGTCTCCTGGTTTGCTAAATAGCTACGCAGGTCACCCAGAGCACCAATATTGTCTAGCTCTGGCTTCATAAGCTTTCGCATAGCTGTCTGCAGCACCTCAACCGCTGTCAAGAAGCGTTTCTCTGAAATTCGCGCCTCGAGCTGATCAGGCACCTGCCTGAGTTCCTCTAGCTCGTTAAGCGTCTGCAGTACCCCATCATACATTTGTGACGTGTTGTAGAGCTTCTTAAGTTCCGGGTTGGTAACACAAAGGGCGGCTTTGGATGCAGCCAGCGACTCTTTGAGGTTTCGTACCTTCTTCTGGGACGTCTGTATGCTTCCCTGAATCTTGTGAAAGGTACCAATGGAGCTGTTGAACCCTTGATGGTAATCGTGGACAATATTCTTCAACGAGTCTTGCAAGTACTGGTGCGTGTTTTTAAAGTTCCTATATTCGTGTGCACGTCCGACCGAGCTGGTGTCCAGCAGCTGGAGGGCGAGCTGCACGGGAACGCAGTCATTCTGGCACATGGCCGGCCAGTCCTGCTTGATGTGCTCGAGCACCTGGTTGATCTGGCGTTCGGCATTCGACTCGGCGACACGCTGCGGTGCCTGTCGTGGAGGAGGCGCACTGCGGGAGGAGGGGGGAGCGGCGCTCCGTAAGCTCATCTGAGTGGGCGGTGTACTACTAAAACGGTCGCCGCCGTATGTGTCGCCGTACGGGTCATAGTCTTCGCCGCGGTCATTGCGAGAAATGCGATCTCCACGGTCTCCGCGATCCATGCGGTCGTATCTGTCACCTCCTCGGTCGCCCCGGTCACTCCGGTCGTCCGAGGTCCGCCCAAAGTTGCCATACCCGTTTCCATTGCGGTATGAACCGCCGCCATATCTGTTCGCCATGTTGTCTTAAGGTAGTCTGTTATGTCATTGTTTATGGACGGTTCCGCGGCATGCTGAATTGTGACTTCAAATCGTTTTGGCGTTGATAGTATGGTCTCATTTGCATAAGCGCGATTTCTTCAGCAACAAATTCAATTCACTCAGACAAAATCAAAGACACCGTCCTCGATAGTGGGAGTGTTGGATTATGGATGTCTGAGACGCGGAAGGCTGGTCGTCGGGACGCCCTAACCCTGCACACTCCCCATATCAGCCCAACCCCCGACCGTACAGTGTAAGAACGTGCGGTACCTTGCATTGCATAAGAGCCGACAGGGGTAGTAGTTCAGCTTTGAGTCACGTGTTATTCATTCCTTTCCATTACTAGAACATGGTGCAGGGTGGGTTGCAGAACTTGCAGCTCCGAGCTGGGCGCCCGTGCCAGAAGTAGCTCCAATTGATGAACAAGGGTCCAATTTTTCCGACAAAATCGTGCTACCTCCCAGTGTGAGATCGCGACGCGAGAGACAAGCAACGCTTCTAGTGCCATTGACATTTTATCTCAGCCAGACACTATGAGCGGGCTGCGTGAGGTGTCCCGGTGCATCCGGCAACTTCCCAAAAACCCTCTTACGAGACCGGCAGCACCTCAGAGCATATTTCGACGATGCGCGTCCTCGCAGGCCGCTGCCGCGCAAGTCGGAACCACAGCGCCGGCAGTAAGAGCAGAGCTTGATGATTTGGAGCAACTCTCATCACAAAGTGAGGCCAAGTTTGGCGAGGACTACAAGCAGAGAGCACCATGGGTTGGGCTGAAGGATAGAAACGCATTGCCTGGCGGAAGGTTGGTTAGCCTCCGAGCATACTCTCACCTGGTCTTCATATAAACGAAGGACAACAGCCCAAGGCCGTCATGTCTGAACTACGGCGATGATCTGACCTTATGTGTCTCTTTTTCAGATACCACTACTTTCCCCCTAAGTATGATCGAGGTCCACTGCACCCACTGCAGGTGCCGCGTCAGTCGGACCCTACCGCACGAGACTTCGTTCCTGGGCCCTTTAACAACCCTCGGCTCCGTCAGACCTACGAGTCCACGATCATGTCTGATTACCTGACTCTCGCTTACAACCACATCCCTCCTGGAGAATACACCAAACCTGTCGACAAGTCACAGTTCCGAAAATGGGAAGGCGACAACCCATACTTCGAAAACCGTCCGCTGCGTCCTCCTCGAGGCTCCGCCCGTTACCGCATCGCTGAGCATGATATCAGCTTCGCCAACGTCCCCGAGATCACCCAGATCACGCTTGCATGTCACGTACCCGAGTCGAACAACAACCCGCTGTACCTCTTTACGGCCCGTGCCATGTTGCAGACCATCACAGGTGTTGTGCCTGAGGTGACCAAGTATAAGCGGGCTAACGCTGGTTTTGGTCTCCAAAAGGGCAAGGCCAGCGGTGCAAAGGTGACTTTGAAGGGTAACCAGGCGTACGAATGGCTTGACAAGTGCATCCATATTGTTATGCCTCAGATCAAGGAGTGGCCTGGAGTCAAGGGGAGCACTGGCGACAACAAGGGCAACATTGCATGGGGTTTTGAGCCCAAGGATATGGTCCTCTTCCCTGAGATCGAGTCCAACATTTCGGTAAGATTGCCTCAAGGCATACCCTTTTGACCTTGTACAGCACCTTGTATAAGCAGGCCAAATACTAACTGAAGTTCTGCATAACAGACGTTCCCTCCTAAGATGCTTCCGGGTTGCCGTGTTTTCATAACCACATCAGCAAGGTCAACAAGGCATGCCCGGCTGCTTCTTCAATCACTTGGCATTCCGTTCTACGGATCACTCGCCTGATTGCAATGAAAACTTTGCAACGAGCTCTCTGGTCAAATTGACCATAGCCAGCTGTATAACACACTCTGTATATTTTGTGTAATGTCACCTAAAAAAAAACTGTAGACACCATGTCCAATTTCCTTAAATCTTCCATATTTTGAGATGAAATTGTTGGTTTGCATGTGAAGCAAGGTATCATTTATCACCCAGAATACGCCAAACGCCGGTCAATCCGCTCAACATGCCGCGCCTATTACCAAATTCCGAATCCCTTATGCCCATATCATTTACCCAGATCTCTCGTTGCAATCATGACCCTTTTCAAGCCTTCTTGGGAATACCAGCCTTGAGCAGATCAATTACCGCATCCACGGCGTCCATGTTGGTTGCATCAACCTTGTCCGACTTGCCCCCGCGCTTGCCCACCTCCTCCACTATCACGTCCATCGCCGGCTGGTAGTTTCTGCCAGCCGAGCTCAGGGCATAGATGGCCTTGCGCCTCACATCCTCCCTTTGGTCTTCGGCGGTGGCCAGTTCGACCAGGCTTGGCAGCCCGCCGAGTGCTAATAAGCGTTCCTGAGAGGGCTCATTGTTCTGAACGGCGGTGCCGATGCACCACGCGGCCATACGCCGCAGGTCCGGATGGTCGCTATCCAGCATGCCAAGCAGCGGGGTCCAGAGTGAGAGCTTGGAGAGATTGTTGGCGTTGTCCAGCGACTCGATCAGCTGCTCGAAGTTGTCAAATGCTATAAGCTTGTTTTCGAGGGTAACGTCTGGCTCTGTGCTGGTGATGACGTCCATGGCAGCCTTCATCAGCTCGGCTTCTGAGGGGCCGCCGAACAGTGCAGCAAGCACTTCCGGGTCAGGACGCTGTAGCTGCTGCTGGTCTGCTCCTGCAGCCGGCGCACTGCCGTCGGTGTTGGTGTTCTCGATGCTCCATTTTAAGAGTGCGTTTAAGTTTTTGTCGCCCATCTTGGTATTCTAGCGTTGTTTGTGATTTATTTTATTTTGTCTTAGGCTTTATTTTGTGTTGAATTTTATAAATGGAATTTTGATGGTGGAGTTGAGTTGTTGAAGGCTTGTTTAGGAAGCCCCTCTTACCAACAGTCGTTGTTTGCGGATAACAGTGAAAAAAAACAGTATTTATATGTGACTGCATAACTGGTACGCGACGTGCCTTTTTTGTTTTTTTTCTGCAGCTTGGAGCTCTGATGTCAAATTGCGCGACTCGAGAAAGTTCAGGAAGCTTCGGTCCGGTAAAGGTTTAGCGGCCACCTGAGAAAACACCACCACTACCATATACAAACGGCCCTTACAATTACCACCCATGTTACATGTCTGCCATTGCAATGTATAATAATTTCCACTCTAGTCCAGTATGTTTTCTTACCAAGTAGCACTTTTTTTATCACCCAGTTCATATTTGCGCCAGCCCTCTATCCGTAAGCAAACCATGAGGCCTGTCTAAATTCACTATTGCTTTTTGTTTTGTGGTTGTTCTAATCCTTGCTGGCCAAGGTACAATACTAAAGCTTCTATTACCCCGCCATACCCCTCCCACCTTCTTCTTAATTCGAAAAGCAATGCTTCTCGGGGTATATTTCAACGTAGCCTCAGTAACAAAACACCAGGGAACTGAATTTACTAGTGCAAAGAAGCCCAAGTTAACATACGCAGCTTGGATATTGCCATGTAGGTAGGTACCTAGGTACCTAGAGTATGTCAAAGAGGGCTTACTACGCTTGGTGGCTGAGCAATGTAAAGTTATGTAAGCTTATGAGGTTCTGGAGATTGAAGATCATACGAATACATAGGTCGGTCTACTGTGCTTGATATATAGTTGATGAGACCGCGCGGTCATGACATGGGAGCTGGCTTGCTGCCTAGTATTGGTTTGATTAATCAAATCACGAAATCGTAGGCCCCAAGACTGGTAGCTGCACGTAGATATCTCCAGGATTGTTTACAAACCCCCGAAATTGCATGATAAATAATATCTACCTGATCGTTTCCCACCCATGGTTGAATAGGCAGCAAATTTTGGCAGGTATGCTTAGTGAAACGCGATTTCTTCTAGAGTTAGCAGTGATCGGGCTCAATGAGTATGGAGTGCCGCGTACTGCTTGTACAATTCTTAATGCTACATGCACGGCAACGTCTTGGGCAATGCTATAACCTGTCGTCACCTGTCATGTATAGTAGTACGCGTGTGAAGTGGAAATTATTAGACGATGCATGTGAACTATAGCTAGGAGGGTGTCAAGACGTTTAGGCATGAGACGGCACTCAAACAACAATCCATATAGATAATGCTGCTGCCTTTCTATAATTATCCGTATACACGCAAGCAGCGGACATCCACCAAGTGCAGCCCAATACGTACTGTAGTAGTGACAGTGACAGTGACAGTGACAGTGAGTGACATCACAAGTTCACGCCAGGCGGCTTGCTTGCATGCGCGAACTTTGACCATGAATTTTTGCGAGGGTTCCCCCGCACTGGCGCACTGGCTTGACAGCCCTCCTTTTCTTAGCGCTGCGACGGGTAAGCAACTTCCATTCCTCTCAACTGTTTAGGCTGCTGCTATGTGGCAGTCAGTCCGCTTGGGTTCAAAACAGCAACATACCTACCTACCTAGGCAAGGTAGGCACCTCAAATGAGTACCTAAGCTACATCGCCCAAGGTAAGGTGTCAGAGGTACTTTTATAAGCTGGAGCTTACGTACATGCCAGGCGCATGCGCCAGAAGTTCAACGTGCATTCTCATTCGACTTGACACTGTATCTATCACCAGCAAAATCCCTTAACGTCAAGCTCCACCAGGATAATACGTAGTCAACCATGACGGCGGGGGTGGGCAATGAGAGGCGAGCGATTCGGCTCTCTAGCAAGGCCAGGCAGACAGCCCTCTGACCAATGGAACCCCGTAAACCGGCCAGCACGGACACCCTTCAGTCAGTCCAATGTGACATCCTCTCCTTCCGCCCCCCGGCGCCCACATCCACACAGACCAGCCGGCTCAACCAAATTGACAAGAGGCCAACCTCGCCCTCTAAAATCTACTACGTTCCCATTCAAATCTGTCGTCTGACAACAATCTCTGCTCTACATCTTCAGAAGCATCATTGCTCCGGGAACTGCGCGTCCATTCGACCGACTGCCCTTGTTTTATTTGTCTTTCCTGAGTAATTTCTTCTCGAAAAAAATACACATTTAAACCGTCAAGATGGAAGGTATGTCGTGATACTTTTTACCCACCGCCCTTCTCCTGCCGGAGACGACAAGGGACCAGACAGCTTCTCCTTCGCCAGCATCATCGCAAAAACAATGACCCATTGTCTTGCGCTTGACCGCGTTCATATCTCCATGCGCACATTACTGATTGGACTTTATCTCTGCAGAGGAGGTTGCCGCTCTCGTCATCGACAATGGGTAAGCTTTGCATCATGCCTGCCGGCGCTACCAGCCACCAGAAGCTTCATTGAGGTTCCTCAAACGTTCGGGCGACGAAACACCGCGACAACATCCGCATTGCCTGCGACCTCGACAGCTATCTGAAAGAAAACACAACAGATTCGAACACCGCGTATACTGACAATGTTTTGCGTAGTTCGGGTATGTGCAAGGCCGGTTTCGCCGGTGATGATGCTCCCCGCGCCGTCTTCCGTAAGTGCCCCGCAATTTCCCAAAAATGCCAATCGTCAGCTTCCGGTCTGTCGACAGATGTCCTCTGTCGCATTCCGCGATACTTGGTTAGAATGAGTGACTGATAACTTTTGCGATTAGCGTCCATTGTCGGTCGCCCTCGTCACCATGGGTTAGTACTCCATTATCCTAGGGCCCACATTGGCCAATCCTGCCAAGGCCCTAGTCCCCTGGATGATGATATCCATGGCTTCGGCACAGATCTGACAGTTTGCATAGTATCATGATTGGTATGGGCCAGAAGGACTCGTACGTTGGTGATGAGGCCCAGTCGAAGCGTGGTATCCTCACTCTGCGGTACCCCATCGAGCACGGTGTCGTTACCAACTGGGACGACATGGAGAAGATCTGGCACCACACCTTCTACAACGAGCTGCGTGTGGCTCCCGAGGAGCACCCCGTTCTGTTGACGGAGGCTCCCATCAACCCCAAGTCCAACCGAGAGAAGATGACGCAGATCGTCTTCGAGACCTTCAACGCCCCCGCCTTCTACGTCTCCATCCAGGCCGTTCTGTCGCTTTACGCTTCGGGTCGTACCACTGGTATCGTGCTGGACTCCGGTGATGGTGTCACCCACGTTGTCCCCATCTACGAGGGTTTCTCCCTGCCCCACGCTATTGCCCGTGTCGACATGGCCGGTCGTGACTTGACCGACTACCTGATGAAGATCTTGGCCGAGCGCGGTTACACCTTCTCCACCACCGCCGAGCGAGAAATCGTCCGTGACATCAAGGAGAAGCTCTGCTACGTCGCTCTTGACTTTGAGCAGGAGATCCAGACTGCTGCCCAGAGCTCCAGCTTGGAGAAGTCTTACGAGCTTCCTGACGGCCAGGTCATCACCATCGGCAACGAGCGCTTCCGTGCCCCTGAGGCTCTGTTTTCGCCTTCAGTCCTGGGTCTTGAGAGCGGTGGTATCCACGTCACCACTTTCAACTCGATCATGAAGTGTGATGTCGACGTCCGAAAGGACCTGTACAACAACATTGTCATGGTATGTCATTTCGCTGGAGTCAACCAATTTACTATTCGCATGGATAACTTGCTGACATGAGAGTGATAACTACAGTCTGGTGGTACCACCATGTACCCTGGTCTCTCGGACCGTATGCAGAAGGAGATCACTGCCTTGGCGCCATCGTCGATGAAGGTCAAGATCATTGCTCCCCCCGAGCGCAAGTACTCCGTCTGGATCGGTGGTTCCATTCTCGCCTCTCTCTCGACCTTCCAGCAGATGTGGATCTCGAAGCAGGAGTACGACGAGAGCGGACCTTCCATTGTGCACCGCAAGTGCTTCTAAGGTATGGTTAAACTTGTATCTCAAATTGTGGGCGATAGTGGGCGTATTCACATTAAGTTGCTGTGGTTAACATCTTCGGAAAAAAAACTCACTAGCGCATAATCGTAGCCACCGTTCTCTCAAGTTTCCGACCAACTCGCAGCAATATCGGCGACGAGATAGACCAAGATGCTGGGCTACTCGCGACTTTGAGAGGTCCTTGTCTTCGAAAATTTTTGGTCACGATGTTTGTGGGTTGGGGGAGGCATCTCTTACACTGCAGGAAAAAGTACGATGGCATTTGTCCTTAAGTAGTTCGGCGTCGTCGCACGGAGAAACCGGGCAGGCGGACCACGTATTCGGGAGGTTGATGATACAATTTAGCTCTGTTACCCTTCTTAAAGTTGATGATTTCACGTTACTTTCACGGCCGTATTGACTTGGTCGACACCAGTGGATCAGGCGTCAGGTGCTGTTCTACATAATTGTAATGCCATCGCTTTGCCGGAGTTGCTAGATTTGCAATAAATCAGTCCTTAGGCTTGTCCGTGTCCTCTTTTTCGAGATTCGTGACAGAATCCTCTGCTACGGCATCTACTTTATCGTTGGCCTCTTTATTCTTCTCCTCGAGCTTCCTGTACTTGCGCGCGCTCTTTTTGGCAGCACTGGCCCTCTTCTTCACCTTGTGCGCACCCACAATAGCGGATCGACTCTGGTCACCATTGTTCAGGTCATCTAGCCTCGTAGCCAGAATTTGCCTGGCTATCTTTCTGTTTTGATCCCGGGAGCGGGTTTCCTGGCATTTGACGACGATACCGGTTGGTATGTGCCTCAGTTGGACGGCAGAGTTCGTCTTGTTCTATAGTGTATCGAAGTAATAAATTAGTAAGTGGACGGGATAGAGCTTGGTTCTAGGAAGGGAAGTCTCGGTTTTGGAATTGAGTCCGTACAATCTTTTGTCCTCCCGGCCCGCTACCCTTCAGGAAAGCCTCTTCAATTTCGGTCTCTGGGGGTGGTTTGGGCCGTGAGGGCATCTGTTTCAGGGATAACCATGACGTAGTGAAAGTTCGACTCTGTGGTATGGGACATGAGGCTCCCAATTGAACGCTGTTATGGCACAGAGCTCCAATGCCCTGAGAGAAAGACACAGCCTGCCGGCATCTCCCAAAGATGTTGCCCATCAAGTGCCTTGCTGATCTTGACATGATGTCCAGGGAGCACATCCCATGACCCAGGAAGAAAAGGGTCGGGCACTCGTTGATCAACAATTCCCGTAGAGACTGTGGATTTGGTCGGGGCGGCAATATGTGGTGATGCGAAGTTCGCAAACACTTTCCAGTACGTCCCGAGCCATGCGGTCGCGACTGGGCGGACAACAGACGGGCGTGATTTAATATGGGGCCGCTTCCCGGCGACTGCGACGGCAGACCCACTGAACTTTCTGGGAACAACCAATCGAAGCCCGGAAATTCAAAAGGGTAGGATGACCCAAGGCCTGCTCGCAGCTTATTTTACCACCCCCCTGTTCTACTACCATGCAACGGGAAAGCGGGAAGCCGTTAATTTGGTGATTGGAATCACTTTCGTAATTTGAAGTGCAACCGGGCAGGGAGAGACCCCTTTTTCTTTTTCATAACGACGACGACGGTTCTGTAGAGAGCGTTTCCGGCCAGGCAAAGCCTATTTGAAGAGAATCCAAACACGTCAGGTTGAACTGCCACGATTTTTTTCTATTTTTGGTCTCCAAGCCACCCGGGGATCAAACCAATCTCATCGAAACTTTTTCGTCAAACTCCCCTCCTCCAGTTCAGTACAACGACGACAAGTCCGAGTCAACGAGTTAGGCCGCCCCTCCCGGATCAGACTTAAGAGTCGAATTCCATCGCGAGAAAAAAAAAAAAAAAAAAAAAGAACCCCCGCCAAAAGCATACGGCATGCTCTTTGCCCTTTGTCTTTTTCCAGAGTTATAGAGAGACTTGGGCTTTTTCTTCTTTTCTTCGCTACCGCAAACATGGAACTTCTCGACCGTTTCGTCAAATGGGCACAGCTCAAGGTCTACCAGATTGAAGTCACCTTCTCCGTTTACATGTTCACACCAACCGAGCGGTTCATATTTTGTAAGTGCCTTGGTTTCCCTTCCAGCGGTACCCTTTCTGCAACGCAATCGTGTGAATAAAATATTAACAGTAAGATGTCACACCCAGGGTCCATCGTCTTCCTCGTCAACGCCCTCACCCTTATCGCTACGATCCTTTACATGCCGCAGCACATTGTCTTCATCGTCAACCGCGCTTGGTTCTACATCAACGGCGACAGCATCGATGTTGTCGGGGTGGCCAAGGATGCCGCCCAAACATTGGCGGTGAAGGCCGCCGCCAGCTCGCATACGATCAGTTCAGAGGCAATCTCGGAGATTACCAGCGCGGCAACCAATGCAGCGAGCGTAGTGAGGGAGTTGTAATACATTGGACCCCTGGTTCGACAAAAAGTGTGGTCTAGGATTTGATTAGTCCGGCCCTATGACCATGGTGGGTTGGATATACTTTTTTACTGTTTCTTCGGGTTGTTTTCGTTTCGGTATCTTCGGTTTTGCAGCTCAGACCAAATTATAGAGGTCTGGCTGCGTAGGCGTTATTTGGGCGATTATAAAGACGGTCTGCGAATCATAGGAGCATACTCCGGATAGACAACAAACAGCCTTACTGTGAGCAGTTCACTGCACAGAGGATCATCATATCACACTAATATAATAATAACACGACATCACCAGCAATGAGTTCAGGCATCGTATTCATCTATGGCTACAGACTGCCCATCTCTATTATCCGTAGTGAGGAATCCTCGCAGGCGATGGCGAGCTGGGCATGGGTGTTTTCATAGGATTCAACCGGCCGCCATGCGAGTTGGAGTATAGATTTTGAGGAACAAAGACTGTGCGAATTGTCAGTTGTATGAATCGATCGTAAAGATATGGTCACCAGCATAGTGAACGGAAACTTACTGTGGCTCTAGCACTTGCTCTAAAATCGTCGACCAAGTTTTAGAATCGATCACATATATGGTAATTTTGCCACCTTCGGTGCCGACGGCGAGGACAAGACTGGCCTCTTGGGCCTTTCCGGGCCTCTGCAAGAAGTCCACTGAAGTAACCGAGGCTTTTTGTGGCAGCGTGAGCGCTATCTTGAAGGCAGGCTTTTCGTCCCTGCCTAGAGACCAGAGCTTGACCGTCTTGTCTCGTCCGGCTGTAGCAAAGACTGGAACCTGGCTCGCCGTCAACGGAGCCCAGGCGGCATCAAGTATCATTCTCGTGTGACCTTTGGGCTCGGCCTGACGAAGGCTGTAGCACGGCTCCTCGTCGTCGCTCCTCTCGAACACGGCCCACTGCCTGTCCCTGCCAACACTCAGAAGGTATTTGTCGTCTTGGGAGAAACGCAGACGCGTGGCTGTCAGCGAGTGGGCCGTCAGGGGCGGTTTAATCTCTGTCCAGCGGGGACCGGTGTGAAACAGTCTGATGACGGCGTGGTTTATCGAGCTGGCCTTGCATGCGCTGGCAACCACTTTACCGTCGTGACTGGTAGCCAGGCATGAAAGTTCGTAGCCGTGACCGTAGAGTTTCTCGATCTCTGGCCACAAGGTGTGCCGTGAGAGGCTATCCTCGTACGGCGGCCGATCAAAATCCAGCGCGGAGGCGCGGTAAACGGTTGCGTTCTCGTTATCCGCGGGCTTGTTTCCTGACATGGCAGCTTCAACCTCTGCAGCTTCGGCCTCGGCCTCGGCCTGGTCCGCCGTCTGGTCATCCACAGCATCGACGGCTTTGTTGGACAAGCCAAGAACGGGAATGTTGGCAGCATCTGGTAGGACTTGGGTTTCGCCTGGGCCGGACCCGATGATGTCTTTGCCGCATAGTCGTTCGAGCATCCGAGCAACAGTCTTGGGAGCACTGAAGACGCGCATCAGCTTTTCATCTGCACCTGAGACAAACTGGGAAGAGTTAATGGTATCAATGCAGTTGAGGTCATAGCCGTGGATCTGAGGACGGGCCATCTCGTGCCACGTCGGCCGGCAAGCATCACCGGCGGAACTTCGCGTCCTCCACTCGGCATGCAGGCGGGTAGTCTGGTCCAAGGATGTAGAGAGGAGATAGCTGCCGTCGCGGGACCAAGATATGCCCGCCACGGCCCTTGTGTGTCCCGAGACAGCCAGAGCCTGGTTCCACACGCCGCCTGCGCCGTCATCCTCAAAATCCCAGCGCCGCCAGCTGCCTGTACGGCCCAGGCAAACGACCGTCTCGGCTGACGGCGACCAGAGACCGGTCCAGAAGCCACCTATGCTTCCTGTAGCAGTCGTGGCGCCCTTTTCCTTGCTCAGCTCACCCAACCTGGCGCTAGTGATCCATATTCCAGAGTCAGGGTCGGCTTCCCATATGGCCAGAGAGTTGTCAGCGGAAGTAGAGAGAAGCTGCAACGTCTTGTTTGATCCACGACCCCATTTGGCGCTGTATATCCAATCATCATGACCAAGGAGAAGGGCTTCGAAAGAGACAGAGTAATCTTCACCGCCGGCGGTCAGCCGGTGGGCTTTGTTTGATGGCGACTTGCCAGGGAGGAATGAGCCTGCTACTGCAGTCCCATTGTCCGTCGGCGCTGCTGCTGCTGCCTTGGCCGGAAGCTCTTTGCCCTTGTGAACCCTCCAGAGACGGATATACTTGTCCTGACTCGCAGAGGCAAGCAGCAGGTCGCCTTGCCCAGGTGAATCGGTATTCTCCCAAGCAAAGTCGAGAGATCTAATCCACCCTTCGTGGCCGGACAGAGTAGCAGCGAGCTGAAAGTCGGCAGCGGAACCATCTCCAGCCACTGAGCCGGAGAATACCTGGATGGTGTCCCTCGTTCCAGCCGAAGCCAGAATGTACGCATTACCTTGCTGGGTCAAGCAGCTGAGGGATAATGCTAGGGGGAAGTGCTTGGGCTTTGTTGCAATGGTCTGCAAAAGACTGAGCTCGCCATGGGGCCCGGAGCAGCGCCATATCCTGATGGTTGCATCGGCTCCGCCAGACGCGAGGATCGTCGTGGCTCGCTCATCCCCAGATTTCACCTCGCTGCTGGCGAGGACTGCTATGCAATGAACAGGAGCCGTGTGCTCGTGGACTGTCTGCCTGAGTGATGCACTACCGTCTGCCTTGAGCTCCCACAGCATCAGACACTGGTCATCCGAGCCACTGATCAGGAAGGAGGATGAAGAAGGCTTGTCATCGTCACCTCCCTGCAACAGTGACGGTAGGAATTTGACGGCCTTGACGACACCATTGTGACCACTCAAAAGCCTCGTGACGCCTCCAGGTCTATCATCCTAATTTGTTGGCGATACACTAAACATCAGTGCTGTGCCTGCCAAGCTCGGTATACCGATACGAGATGAAGGTTCCCGAGGAGGTCCTTGCGACCCTTGTACGTACCCTTGGTCTCCAGAGTGCTATATTTGCATCGGCGCCATAGGCAACAGTGCCATCCCAGCCCCAATCGGCGACGGCGCTGTGCCTGTTGGCGCCGGTTGCAATGTATACCGCGTCGACGTCAGACGCAGGTGCGGCCATTGCCGTGAAAAAAAAAAAAAAAAAAAAAAAAAAAAAAAAAAAAAAAGAAAAGTCCGAAAGCAAGGACAAAGATTCTAGACCAGGATGTTCAGGTTCTGTTTCTTTCTTAGTTGCTGGTTGTCTTTACTTTTCCCTTATCCTTCTTCTTCTTCTTCTTCTTCTTCTTTTTTGTTTCTTCTCATTTCATCTTGCTTGTGGTCGTAAACAAGCAACCAGCTCTCATCTTGCATAGCTTCCATCACAGTGTGTGCATCTATCGATGAAATTTTGGACCCCGCACCTGATGGTGTGCGCACTGTGTTCCGATCAGATCCTTGGCATTTCCATGCCTGGTATTCAGTGGGTGGGTGTCTGTAGTAGGGAGGGTGGTGCCTGTCATACTAACTGTTAGTGCGTTCAGGTACTTACCACAGGCACGGGACACCACTGATCAAGTCTCACTTGCTTTCTCCACGATTTTTAAAATCCCTTACCGTACTTTGCTCCCGTACATCACCAACAAATCTTCACGACCCTACCTTGCCTACCTTACCTAGGTAGCTTTTACTTTTGACTTCCCGCATCCCCCGCCTTCTAGAGCAACAAATTGAAGTCAGCCACCACACACACAGACACACAGACACACGCACACCACCACCACCATGCACCAGGTTGAGACAGTCTCGGCAGCGCCCGCAAGTCTTGGTGGTAGTGATCAGGACGATATGACCACCCAACAGGCTCCCTCCCTGAACATTGTCGTTGAATTCTCGTAAGTATGCCTGATCTGTGCGCTTGGCCGTCTTCTTTTTTGATCTGTAATCTATTCGCGTATCTTACCGGTAGACCATTTCTTTACTTTTCATCTTAACGCCGATTCACCACTTCCAGCCTGTCAATTACGGACATCATCACAATCTAGTTCCATTTAATCACAAATATGCATTACGTTCACAGATATTGTGCTAATTTCCTGCATCACAAACTCGAAAAAAAAGGGGCGGCCTGGAAATGCTGTTTGCCGACAGGCGTCGCCTCCAGCTCACAGTGCCCAAGTCCGACGACAGGGGCAAGCCACTTACCATCGCCTCACTCATTGACCACCTCTGCCAGCACGAGATGAACGATGGCCGCAAGGATCTATTCGTCCTGGATGGTCACCTGTAAGCAAGCCTTCACTTTACCCTCACCCACAAGACTTCCTTGTCTGCCAAAATCATCCCCACTCCCCCTTTGTGAGGGACCAATCTTTTATTTGTTTTCCCTGGCTAACTAGGCAACTGGTTCGTTGAAGTCGTCCAGGTATCCTGGTTCTCATCAATGATGCCGACTGGGAATTGGAGGGTGAGGAGGCCTACGAGGTCCAGAGTGGCGATAACGTCCTGTTTGTGTCGACTCTGCATGGAGGCTAGCTGCAAGCCTTGCATGCTGCCTTGCTGTCCTGCTGCCCGGCGGACCAACCTACACACCCCCTCTGCTCGCTGCACTGGGCTAGGCTGATCTTCGGGAGTCTTGATGGATGCCTACTTCGGGCAATATCTGCCAGGTCTAGTTGCTTTGCCTCTTTGCGCTTGTAACGATACCTCGCCGTGTCTGGATCCTTGGAAGCTATAGTACTTAGTATCTCTACGGTGACAGACGATGACAAGCAGGGACCCGAGATCATCACATCCCCCGTACAACGCATAGGATGCCCCCTGCAACCCAATCAAGCCAGGCCAACCCAGTACCGGACTTGGAAAAGGGGGTGTGTGAGGTACATGGCCAACAAACCTCGCAGCCTTGCTCAAGATCCTGCACCGTGACTTTTACTAGTTCAGCCACCTCGCCAGCAGCCAAGATCACAATCTTATGCACCAGGAGCGAACCAAAGCATCCTAGACACTGGTCATTCCTTCTCCATGGGGGAGAGGCACGGGGGTCCTGAATGGTTGTCGGCTGGCACAAGACCCCAGCGGGCCGGAGACCTGTCATATTTTGACAATTTGTGGCGCCCGTAGGCTCTTGATCCGTGCCAGCCGTGCCATGACCAACGCCTTAGACGTCCTTTGTGTCGGGCCTTGGGGTGGGCTTCCAGAATAAGGGGGCTGCGATGGTTCAGCAGATGAGAAGCAATATAACGCCTTCTTCAAGGGTTTGTAGCCGGGCTCTCCCCTGACGAGGTGGCTTGATTCGCTATCAACGAGACTGGAATATTTAATTGGTTCTTGCACCTTGTATGGCAGTCGCCGCTAATGGCAGCCGCTCGTATGGTTTGAAAACTTGTGTTTGTGCCAAGTTGCTTGTGCACTTGTCCAAATGCCGGATCAGATAGACTTGATCCGCGACGACGTATACAGCATTACATACTACTCCGTATGTGGTCTGCAAGATATGAAAATAGTGGTGTATATACCGCGTTATTGTACACACCATCAAATTCCTGACCGCCGCTATGGTGTGGTTAGTTGCCAAGTCCACGCATGCATCTTTTGAGGATGCTGCGCAGATAGAGCAGCGGTGTAGAAGTAGATGTGCACCACTTCAACCTATTAAACACGCAATGCAACACACACACTTCTGCACTCGATATCTACTCAACAAAAGTCGGACAAGAGTGCCAGTGAGCGATATAACAAAAGAGCTTTTATTCGGGCATCAGAACCCCCGACGAGGCCAGAAATTATGGCCCCCCTCCCCTTTTCTCCGCCCTTTGATGCATTTCTAGTTTCCCCGTTCCCCTTATCCCGAGCCAATAACACAACATCGATCTCTGCACTTGGTACCTTCGGGTAACATCCTGATATTTCATGATTGGACGCCACAACTAGATGACACCGACTTTCATCATCTTCTGTTTTTCAAGGTTCTCGGCCCCGGGGCTTGCCTCTTCTGTTAAACTAGCAAAATGAAAACAACCATTGAACGGAAATAAAACCAAGTCTCTTTTTTCCCCCTTATGCCGCTCTACCCTACGGTCACGCCCCTCCTGTCAAAAAAAAGAGACTATTGCATCTATCTTCATGCAACCACAATGCAAATGCAAATGCGATTTGAGTTGTTTTTGACTTTCACCGACTTATTTCTGCATCTGTCACCCCTCCTTGGCACTTTTCACTCCGCATGAAACCAGCGAATGGAAACCACTTTGTAGAGGTTTTTTTTGCAGTGAGAGAATTTTAATAATGACGACCACATATACAAGAGTTTTATTTTGTCGTGCCTAGGATTTTATAGCTGTTTTGATTCTTTTTTGACCGCCTTTGTGTGCTGTGAAGATCTTGACCTTTCCCAGTTTGATAAAACCCCGAGATAATAATAATAATAAGCCCAATAAGATTTCCAATAGTAGGAGATAGCGCTGCCCGATGAAGCTGAATTGCGCCCCGTCCTGATGCTGCCGTACCCAACGTCCCATCGTTTTGAATTCCCTGCCCACCCATCCCATTCCTCAACTTCGTTCAATCGTTTCCCACCGCCTTGAACTCCCGTTGAGTCTAGAGAGGTGCACATTACACGAGGGGATAAGAAGAAAAAAAACCCTCATCCCGAGTTTCCCACCACCATAAGTCTAAATTTCCCATAAAAGAGGTGAATAGAAGAAAAATACAGCGGGGAGAAGGAGTAATAGCATTGCGCGTAAGCAGTCCACGTGTAGACACACGCACATCTGCTTTCCAGTAGACCCCCCAAAAAAATAAAAAGAAGTAGCTGCAAATGCAAGCAAACGGATAAAAATATTGGAGAAAGCAAATAACCACACCAAAAAAAGTCCGATGTTACCCGTCACCCCAACGGATGATGGTCGCGGATCCTGTTCAAGGAGAGCGAGCGCCTCGAAAAAAATGTGTGTATAGAGAAGTGTAACGATGCCACTAGGGCAGAAAGGAAAAGTAAAAACCAAGCCAAATTGCCGTCTATGCTGAGTAGTACTGAGAAAAAGCATCTTTCTGGATCTATCTATGATAGATCCGATTAGATTTGTAATGCACCCTTTCAATGATGAACTGATTTGAGGGATCTTTCTAGTGACGTTGGCCACCAAACACAAATTCCGAACCAGGGCTGCCGACGTCGCTATAGCCCTCGCTAGATACCGAGTCTGACGACGATGATGACGGGGATGTTGTGCCATTTGTGCCAGGAATACCGTGGAACTGCATGCCAACTTGGGGCATACCATCGAAGCACATGTTTGAAGGACCCGGCATCTCGGTGCCAACGTGACCGTAACTCCGGGTGGGCTGGTAGTTATATGTGGGCTGGGGAGTCTCGAGATATGAGGCCGGGAATAAATGGGAGTGGAACATTGACACGCTGGGAAGCTGCTGCTGCATGTGGCCATGGTAGAACTGCATGTCGGGGGCGGGGTTAACGCTGTAGGAGCTGTTCGAGCTCGAGTTCGGTTGCGACATATTAGGGGACCTTGAGACCTTGGCGGCAGCGTCCCTGGGATCGTGATGGACTCTCTCAACCCTAACACCCTGGCCTCGGCCCTTGATGCCACGGTTCAAAGCTCGGTGATTCTTGAAAAATGATGCGCAAAGCTTCTTCTCGGCCTCACTCAGTGAGTTGGGAGAGTTGACTTTGGCGATGAGATCAGCAATGGCATCTGCGTGGTTCTTCTCCAGGTGTGTCTGTAGAGGTGGGGAAAGTTATTGTTAGCAAGAGTCGATAAAAATTGACATGCAAATGTGGCGTCATCCGTACCTTCAAGTTGTTTGTGTTGGAGTACGATCGCTTGCAGGTGTCGAGGGGGCATGAATATCTTGTTGCGTCGTGCGTCTTTGAGTGGTTGTGCAGGTTGCCTTTCGTGGGGAATTTCTTGTCGCACTTGTCACAAGCATAAGGCCTGGCGCCAGTGTGGGTGTTTTCATGGCCCTGTTGCAAGGGGAGCTCATTGTCAGTACATATGACATGCATACATGTGTGGGTAAGCTGGAGGGGTTTTGAGTCAAGGTCTTACATTCAGGTTTCCACGCTGCGAGGCTCTGAAGGAACAGAATCGGCATTTCTACAACAAGCAAGACATGTTAGCAAGTGTAACACCCATATTCAGGATATATGGGAGCTAGACTTACGAAGGGCTTTTGTCCAGTGTGCTTGCGCATATGAGTTTCGAGCTGGCCCTGTTGGGCACACCTGTGGCCACAACCCTCAAAGGGGCATACAATGGTCTTTTTCTTCCCCTTTGCTGTGTACTGTGTCTCACGCTGCAGGCTGTCAATACACGATGTGCCAGAACTAGTAAACTGTGGATCATCTACTTACGTTTTCAGTTTCGGGGGCTTTGCTGTCTTGGCCCTTTTCTTCCATCTTTTTCATGAGCACGTTCATTAACCGACCTCCAGCTGCGTTGTCAGGAGATCCAGAGGCAATCATATCCCGGCCCGAACCAGCTGGGGATATCGGTGTGGCCTTGAGCTCTGGGCTCTCACGACGAGGGGCTGTGCGCGAGCCGCCAACGGCCATGGGCCCACGTAGTGATTGCGAGTGTATGCTAGCGGGCGACTGACCACGGCTTGGGGTTGAAGGCAAGGCCAAGGGAGCTAGCTTGATATCATGACCGAAAGAAGGACCAGAAGGGAAGCTGGGACCAGCCGGGGCATGGTAGGTCATCTGTTGAGAGAGTCCAGGTCTCTGTAGAGGTACATGGGCTGCGTATGAGTGGGATTGCATGTGCATCTGCATGTTGTAGTCTGTATCTGTGTTGACATGGTGGTGAGGGTTGACATGGTGCGACCATGTGCTCCTGTGATTCGGAGGAGGTTGCATAGTGCTCATTGTGATAAAATCTCTCGTTGTAGTATGAGATGGGTCAGGTTGTGGTTTCGATGATCGAGGACAGAAAGTGATGAGTACTTTGGTGAGAAGAAAGAAGAACAAGAGTAATGTGAGAAACAAAGATCCGCCGCAGGTTATGTATGAAAAAAAAGTAAGGAAGATGAGGTGTGTGTTGTAAGATTAGACCATCAGAGTTGTTGCTTTCTTTGCTTCAAAGGCGAGGCTGGGATATCAGATCTGGGGAATAGGGATGATTTATAGATCTGAACAAAGCTAGGATACTGCAGACCAAATCTCAAGCAGGGACGAGGAGCCTGGTTGTTTCTGCGGTACGTAGGTACGAGTACGTATCATGGGAGATCTGGCTGTGTGGCCAAGGGTCTTCGGTGTTATAGACAAGGGGATTGAAATATGCATATAGAAGCTTCTTCCAGGTCAAGGCACGCCACACGTACGGACCCCCCTGGGGGAGGTGTACAGTAGAGTCTTTTTTCCTGAGGGTCTTGTACAGTGCTTGGTTGAGACTTGGGACCAGCCTCGGGGGGGCAGGTTTTTCGACACCGCCGTGTAGAGTAGATGGTGTCTCCGATGATTAACAAGCATACATACGTAGAGCAGGGTAGCTCTCGCCAAGCTGAGGGTGCAACAGCATTGGCTGCTGCATGGTGGACCGCAAGGACTGGGGGTGAAAAAAAACTGAGAAACACTGGGGCGTGGCGCACGGCATGATAGAAGCCCCCTCTGCCACCTCACCTCAACACCACCGAGAATGGCAGCAGGAGGCACACTTTTTTGCCAGCCGGCTTCCAGTCGTAGCAGGGACTGGGAGGGAAGAATCTGTTGGTGACGGCTGGCAGTTTTTTTTTCCCTCTGCCCAGCTCCTAGAAGGCCGTACGTGTACTCTTACTTGCCAGCCTCGTCATGGTTTACTTGCTCTCCGGGCCTCCTGCACTGTGTGACTGTAAACGTACTCCGTAGGCCTCCAGGACGACGGATGGTGGGAGGTCCGGTCAAATCGTTAATATCCAGAAAGCCACAAGCGAGCAACAGAGTCCTGTAGCAAGGCTGGTCTTGGTCTTGGTCTGGTCGACTGCCGTTCTGACCCCACGCGCGGGTCTCTGATCGGGTTGTAACCTAAGGAGGTACCTAACTAAGCATACCTCCAAGGATTGTGCGTAGTATGCCCTTCTCATTTTTTTCCCTGCTGGGGGGAGCTCTAGCCTTGAAGGGCATGTTTCCACACATAGTACATCGAGCCGCGTTGATGTTATTGCTTGCAGCGAGCACGGGACAGCAAAAATATCGGTAAACAATCAACAAAAACCTGGGTCTCCATGAGCAGGGTTTGTTGAAATCGAGCCTTGCCGTTTTCGGTGGATCTTGCGAGAATCTTGTCATATATCTGTTTTTCGTTACCTTGCGTATTCTGCTTGCATCTCGCGACCAGAAATTCAATGCTTGGAAAAGTGAACTTTCCGCGGTTTCGCTGCCTTCTGTCCCTCGAGTTTGAGTGAGAATCGAACTTGTCGAACACCAAAAAGGTCTGTTTGACAGGTGTGGCATCTCCACAGCAAGGATTAGAAGTGGGGACAATACCCTGCAAGCCCATATGCACGAGGGTGGATACCACCTAACTGAGGCAGGCGACCCAGCAAAAACCTTAACCATTCCAAGCCATCCCATGTTTGCATTCAAGTTTATCGCTACACACCTCCGGTACATACTGCACCCACTTCAACCACATACACTGATATGTACAGCGTTCTTGTCTTCACCGCACACACCCGCACCCTCCTCCTTCTCGCGGTACAAAGTAAAAACGTCGCTCGCATTATCATTCCTTCCGTCTTCCGCGGTCTCAAGCAAGCTATAATGGAGTTTTTCTAATATTGTTTACAACCGGGAAGCCATGCCCGCCTCCGTAACCGTCAAGCCGGAACTTGACAAGATAATGTGTGTGGTGCACTCGGCTGTTGTTTGTGGTTAGTGCCGGTTCATGTTGAGCAGGTTCGGGTTTTGGTCACCGAGAAATTTACCGCTAAAACAATGCCTACCTAGGTACCTACCTACATGGAGCTCGAATGTTAATAGCAGCTGGGCAAGTAAGTAAGTATTACGTCGCACTTTGTACCTTGTCTATAGCGACCTTGTTTGGCACTGGAACGCGGGGCTCTGTTTTCCCTCGTTTCTTCTTTGCCATCTATCTATTTACTGTACTGTACATTTGGCATGGATCACTAGGTATTGTATTTCTTTTCACTCATTCTATTCCCGTCTCATGGCAGAGTCCGGATCTGGTCGTCACCCATCAATCCAAGGTCATCCCCCGTACATCGAGATTGAGGTTGAGGTTGAGAGGCTTTTTGGCTGATGGAGGCACTGAGGTTGTCCCGAGGTTGAATCACGCTAACTACGTATCTAGGTCTATCATTGGGGATGACATACGAAATCCACACCCAGTGCATATATGTTCTACTCCGTGGCAGCAGCCATCGTGCCCCGTGGAAGCTCTCGGCAAAGCAGCCAGCAAAGAATTGTATTGATTGAATGAACCGGGTAGCAGCAATCCATATCCCCGGATGACAAGGGGTTGGTGGTTGAGACCAGCTACAATACTGTGGCTGCGGGCCACTCACTTTAGAATTCGCTTCGGGAATTTCTTTCCCACCCTTTTCGCCTCCCGTAATGCTCCCAAAAGAGTACGTCGGGCAAGGCGAGATCCGCCAGCTGCACTACGCCATTAATTACGCAGTACGAAGGAATCATGGCAAAGCGGTCTTTGGTGGGGCTTTGCGGAGATGGGGGTTTTCTCCTTGCCTCGTTCACCTGTGATGAAAGCGAAAGGCGTTCTCTCTTGCATGAACATGGGTGTATCTGCTTCCAACAGGCATTCAACAAAGCAATGCCCCAGGGTCCTTCGGCCCTTTGGTCTCGGCAGGTCCTCTTGGGCTGCAAACTTGGTGCCAGTTGATTTCAAGGCCTGGACTAGACCTTTCTAGTCCCTACTCTCCACCACCTTTACCACCTTTACTCCGTATTATCTATCCTTACCTTTTTTGGTATTGTGAGTGGGCAAGCATGATATCTCATCCCCGAAGGATCTTCGCATACGTGCCTTGCATGTCATAGTTTCCGCTTAGTGATCAGAAATTACTCCATATGGTTTACTCTTTTTTTTCCTTTTTTTTTTTTTTTTTTTTTTTTTTTTTTTTTTTTTTTTTTTTTT